>NC_134404.1:234679767-234979767 GCF_038048845.1 Mixophyes fleayi | reverse complement strand
CTGAAACATCTGTTTCTCCAGGAAGAGAGAAAATTTATAACAAATCCTCCAGAAATAGATGCCCAGTTGAGCGGCAGAAATATAGAATTCTGTTTTATGATCACAAATCACACCATTCTGAGGAGAATAACCATGACCAGAGGTAACATTACAACTATCATCAAGCCACAATACAGGGATTTGGGATATCTTCCATGCAGAAAAGCCCCAATAATCATAGGAAAGGTGGACCATTTCAATATCACACCAGGAGTCCCCTTACCCTATAACATAGAAAAAGACACTTGTCTCCATCACAATATAGGAGCCTTGGTAACAACTGATATCCCAAGCTGGTTAAATACTACTTACCTTAATTGCAACATCACAGAGAGACCAACTCTTGTTCCCAATGACACTGTATGGGAAGGTATAAAATTCATAAGTGAGATATGGGCTCATGTCCCTAGGTTATTACCAGATGATTTGTACTTCCTCTGCGGGAAAAAGGCTTATAAATAGTTCCCATATGGGGGAAGGGGCAACTGTACCGTAGGAAGAATTGTGCCATCAGCCAGGGTGATCACTCATGAAAATATGAAGAAACTAGCAGAGATGGGACACCCTCATAGTAATCTAATAAGACATAAAAAAGACATTGTGAGTATCCCCAAGGCCCCGCGCACACTCATAGAGCTCCCATGGGCAAATAGGTGTTGCATAAAAAAGGCATTCCAACTGATCATAGATTTGTCAAAGCTGTTGGACAATATCACTGGGATTTACGATCAAACATTTACCTATTTGGCTAAGGAATTGCAAGAGGTAAAGAGGGAACAATTGCAACATAGGCTCGTCTTGGACTATTTGACAGCCTAAACAGGGGGTTACTGTATGACCCTTTACACCCAGACCGGTAGAATGTGCTGCACATTCATAACTAATGAGGAAGACAATGTTGAGGAAGTAGTCGCAAATCACACTGCAGAAGTACAGGCCATTATGACTAAGTTTGCTACAGAGCACAAAGAACTGCCATGGTTCTATGGGGGAATAGATTGGTCATGGCTGAATCCCCTGAACTGGTTTAAGGGAATTGCTGGTTGGATAATGGGAATATTAATATGGATCGCAAAAATTGCAGGATTGATTCTATTATGCTATATACTCACCAAAGTTTTTATGTGTTGTTTTACATGTACCACTAAGAAAGTTAAGAAACATCTGACAAATGGAGTAAATAAAGGTAATGAATATGAAAGAAATTATCCAGAACACAAATATGATGACATCAGAGCGTTGGAAGACAGGGACGAAGAAATCTACTTGGAAAGAGAAAAATATGTTTAGAAATAATGTCAGACAGGTGCACTATTCACTTTGTTATGCGGGACGGTTATTACCCTCCGGTTGGTCTGTAACAGGACCTAAGGGGACAGGACGCATTTAATCAGGGCATCGCCTGGTCTGATTAACATAGTGAACTAGTGTTTTAGTATATTTGTCTTTTTAAGAATAAAAGTAGGGACTGTGAAAAGTGGATTGACATATTGATTGGTGATTCTATATAGCCAAATATACTCCATTTTGTATGCTCAATTTTAAAAGATACATTTTTAGAATATATTCTGTAAAATATGTAACAGCTTTTTGCAATCTTAACGACTGACATTTACAAAGATGTCATGATGTTGATAACAGAGGAAGTACGTTTTTACAGATAGGACCTGCGGTTAAGCCATTTCTTAGAATTTAGCAGGGTAGATGGAGGCCTCTCTATCTTATCTACCCATATAGCTTGTGGTTAGCAGGGGCTGATGTCTGGGGCTGATGTTTGTGACGATTTACGCATTATAGGCAGTGCAATAAGATAACAGCTAAAATATAAATGTAATTGTACTTTGTGGAATAAACTCAGAACTCACTTTGACAACACCGAACTTTGAGTGTTCTCTTTCTGATTTCCTCAGCTAGCTGACAATTCATAAGTTACAACATTAGTTACTGAGACTGAAGGATAGGCTGTTGAATGATATCCTCACTTAAAAAGGATCAAGGGTGGGGATTTCCCCTCTAACAGAGGTTACAGTAGTCAAGGCGAGAGATAACAAGCAAGTGAACAAGGGTTTTCGTGGCTTCCGTGATGAGAAAGGGATGTATCTTAGTTATATTCCGAAGGTGGAAGTAGCAGGATATGGTACATTAGCTTGTTTCCCCATATCTGATGAGTGGAGGAGAGATGTTATGACTAGTATATGACTGAGGAGCAGACATACAGATATGCTGACTATGCTGGTTTTCGGAGAAAGAACGTGATGCCTGAAATGCTGGTTATATTTTATTGGAAAGTGGTTATACAGATAAGCGGTTCCTGCTTCTGAATAAGAACAATCTATGCAGATAATCTAATTATTAATTCTCTGGTGTGGTTACATATGGTGATGGGCTATCACTAACACAATAGTTCTCTGATGTTTCTGTTTTTCTGTCTTTTCTATGCATTCAAGACTGGACTTATAATATTGTTCCAAGAGGACTATCCAGAAACTTGAGATACTAATTTACTATGTATTATATGTATATCCACTGAACTTTGGTTAACCATCCAATATTATCACACCATTGTGCGCCGATTCCTGTATTATACCTATCTATATATATATATATATATTAATTAGAGATGTTCACTGACCCCCGTGTTCTGGTTTTGGTTTAGGTTTTAGAGCTGGATTAACTTTGTGTTTTGGTTTTGGCAAAACCGCCCTTGCATGTTTTCGTTTTGGATTCAGATTTTTTTCCTGAAATTCCTATTTTTTTTTGCTAAAATCACATATTTTTGCTTTTTTTCCCCCTACATTATTATTAACCTCAACAACACTAATTTCAATTCATTTGCAGTCAAGTTTGACCACCTCACAGGTCACAATATTATTTTCCTACACTTTCAAACAAAGACTGCAGATTTAGAAGACCAAGCCTGCCATTATTATTTGTATTTCAGCAATGACAATTAGCAATGGAGCTCTCCTGAATGTCACTGGAGACTTTGAAGAACACTGCTACCCCTCCTCTTTCTTTTCTACCTATTACACTGCCCAACTGCACTAAAGACTGCTAAGAACTGTGCTACCCCTTCTGTGTCTCTCTGTGAAATGGCGCTGGATCGCCGTGGAAGGGGGTACATATAGAAACCAAAGCTCGCGAAATCTGAGATCCGATGACATAACAAAGACGTCTTGACTCGCTTTCAATTCCGAGGGCGCGCGAAAGTACTGAGCTGAATCGGCTCGGTACTCGGATCTGCTAGGTTCGGGTGTGTTCGGTTCTCGGGGAACCGAGCCTGAGCATCTCTAATATATTTATATACATACTATGGTGCAATCTGACAAAAGGTAATGATCGAGACAGGGTATGATGATTGTCTGTAGGCACTGTATGGTGTGTGTGTGTGTGTGTGTGTGTGTGTGTGTGTGTGTGTGTATGTGTGTATGTATGTATATATATATATATATATATATATACACACAAGTTAACCCGTGCATGATACTCATGCATTTTTTTGTCAAATAATGTCAGTATACCAAACTTCAGGTCATTCGGATGAGCCCTTTCTGAGAAAATAGTTTTTTCCACAGATACACACACACTAACACACGCCGCTACACATGCAGGGGCGGATCTAGAAAATGTTTGTTCCCCGGGGGGATGTTAGGGCGGGGCGATTTAGGCCCCGTCCCCTTTCCAACTTCTGAGGCTGCCGGGGGCTGCACAGTATGTGCAGGTCCGCTCAGCAGTGACAGGCAGGGACAGTGTGCTGCCTGGCTGCTCTGATTGTGTTTAAAACAAATCAGAGCAGCCGGGCAGCACACTGTCACTGCCAAACGGACCTGCACATACTGTGCAGCCATCGGCAGCAAACCCCTGCTAGGGGGGGCGATTGCCCCGATCGCAACCCCCTGGATCCGCCACTGTACACATGTGTGTTCATGAGGTAAAATTACCTCACGAAATTGAGTTTGACCCCTCAACTCGTCAATAATGTCAGTATACCAAATTTCAGCCCTTTTTGAGGGTTTTTTCCACACACACTAAGAATTTAGTAGGTCAGTTAACCCGTGCATGATACTCATGCATTCTAGTCAAATCAAGCTACTTAAGTTGTTAAAAACTCCCCACTGTCACCCCCGGCAACCACCAACCACTCCCAACTGTCACTTCTCCTTCAAGAAATATATAGGTCAGTGTATAACTCTGCCCAGCAGGTGGCGCTGCAGCTTGTTTTTGTTTTTTTTACACACAGACAGACTAACACACGCCACTAGACATTTATATTATAGATAGATAGATCTATTTAAGGGTTGTTGAGAGCCTATTAATTTTTAGCGCTCAGCATATATTATATATGTTATAATAAAACATTATCATGGCCTACCCAGACACATCATAACCCTCCCAGCATGTTTACCTAAGCTGGGCTGGTACCGCTGACATCTTAGTGGAAACGTCCTGCAGAGTGAGCAGGGAAGGTTTGAGTCTTGTGAGATATCCAAATCTTGCACAATTTGGAGTTCCTTGACTTGCTTTGCAGGTGGCTGGGACAGTGTGTGATGTCACACACTGTCCAGGGACTGGGAGCAGCTGTCAGCTCAATCCCTTCTCCACCATAACAACCCCTCCTTCGCGGCTGCTCTCGCACGTGTTTCCCTGTAGCAAAGACAAAAGTAATATAATAAGTAATAGTAATAATTTAAAAAAAGTAATTTCAAAATAAAAAAATATCTGGCTTTGGAGAACCGGACCCCCAGGTAGACGGGCTCAGTCAATTTGTACCCGTCCTCAACCCTCTTGGCACCACTGCTTGTAACCACCAAATAATACAGAGCATTCTCATGACTGCCAAGCAATACAGAGCATTCTTGTGACCACAATACAGAGAGCATTCTTGTGACCGCAATGTAATGCAAAGAGCATTTTTGTGACCATCACACAATATCACTCCATCATCATTAATTAACTCCTCCTCAAAATCATTATCTCCTTCAGCGTCATAATATGCCCATGCAACATCAATGACTCCTTTATAATAATTATCTCTCTCATCCCCATTATTAATTAACCCCATACATCATCAATTAATGTCATTCATATTCATTACCTCTCTGTCTCTTCAAAAAAACATTTCATCATAATTAACTACTTTAAGATCATTAAACCCTTCACTCTCATAATTAAACCCAATCTTTAGAAAATAACCTTAATATTTACATTAGTTACTTTCCTCAATCCCCACACTCACTTACCTGTCGCTGATCCGATTCAACTTTCCCTTCTTGCTGCTGACACACAGCAGGGCAGAAGTACAGAGGAAAGATCCTGCCACGGAGTGTAAGTAGGAGTACCAGAGAGGAGGTAGGGGCAGGAGTGCCCAGATTTTTTTTTTAATAACATTAAAAACTATGTAGTGGCGTACACTGCCCACTCTAAAGGAGAATTAAAAAATACATTAAACAATCTACTGGGAAAAGTCCTGGTAAGGTTTATGCCCAATCGCCACTGATACTGTGAAACATGATGCTCTTTACCAGGCACTGGGCAATTGGTTACAATAGAAAGGAAATGGATGCTGCCAAGTGCACCAAAATTCTTGAGAAAAACCAGCGGCCATCTGCTAGACAGCTAAAAATGGGCAGGTGGTTCCAGCATAACAACGACCCAAAACATACCACCAAGAAAATAGCCCAGTGACTTAAGGATATAAAGGTGAATGCTCTTGCCTGGCCAAGTGAGAGTCCTGATCTATATCCGATAGACAATCTGTTCAGCAGTACATCACTGCTCCCCACAAATTTTGAACTTGAACAATTCTACAAGGAAGAATATTCACCAATCTAGGTGCACAAAGTTGGAAGAGACATATCCAAATGGACTGATGGCTGTAAATACAGCAAAAGGTGGCTCTAGAAAGTATTAAATCAGGGGACTGATCACTGTTGTTCTAGTTTTGAATTTTTTATTTATTTTCAGAACTGTTGCTTGCCTTTTTTGTTAGTTGAATGTTGTACGGTTCAATGTATAAATAAAACTATCAAGAGTGTTATTTAATTTATTTACAATTTGCAAGAATTAATGCTGGGGGGTGGCAACAAGTGCCTTGAATTGAATTTAATTGAATTCTATTGCACTGAATATACCACAATGATATTTAAGCCAGACATGGTGGAGGCCAGCTCCATCACCTTCTCTGTAGCCTCCTATTTTGTGGTCAACTACTCCAGTGCTCCCAAATCAACAAAAGCCTATCTGTGATTGGTTTATATGGAGGAAACCTATTATCTGAGCTCTTGTGCTGTTATATGTAATAGGTGTCAGGGGCATTGGTGATAGATGTTAAACGACAAGAAGCTTTTAGACTTAACCAATTTGTTGATTTTATTTCAGAACTAGTTGTAACAACTGATATATATATATATATATATATATATATATATATATATATATATATATATATATATATATATATTTATATACATACAGTCAAGTCCATAAATATTGGGACATCAACACAATTCTCATATTTTGGGCTCAATACACCACCACAATGGATTTGAAATAAAACAAACAAGATGTGTTTTAACTGCAGACTTTCAGCTTTAATTTGAGGAAATTTACATCCAAATAAGGTGAATGTCACAGTCACTAGGATTCTCGACCCAGAGTTCTGTCAGTAGTTATCATTACACTCGAGGCATTGAGTCTAATGCAGCAGCTGGTCTTCTCCAGGGACCCCTACAAGAGGGTTTGGGTTTTTGCAGTGCTACTGCGCAGGTCGCGGCCCTCAAGAGAGTGCGGCAGAGCAACGGAATACAGCTTAGATAGAGGAGGCTTGGCAATCCGAGCAATAGAAGGTGATGCGATGCTCCAGGAGACAACCCTAAAGTTAGAAGAACAATGCAGATGGTAGACAGCTGGTAGACACCACAATACTGAGAATAAGATTAGGCAATAGGAGATATGCTAAAGTTCATAAGAGTTCAGGTATATAAGACGGATGAGACTATGAGATGTCCAGCCAACAGGTAAGATGTAACGGGTACTCAGGATGATCAGCTGGAGGCAGATTTACTACGGATGTGGCTATAACGTGTACGGCCAACAGATGAGGTATAGCGGAGGCTATGCTGATAAGCCAGCAGCAGATTTCCCATGGATGTGGATGAGAAGTATCCAGCTAACAGGTAAGGTAATGCAAGTGACATGATGAACTGCAAGAAGCAGGTTTACCATGGATGTGGCTATAACATGTCCTGCCAACAGATGAGGTATATCAGAGACAGCGGCACCAGGGAACTCCGTAAGAGGCAGGTTTACCACGGACGTGGCTGAAGAGTATCCGGCCAGCAGGTGAGAGACAGCGGCACCACGGTGCTCAGTGAGAGGCAGGTTTACCATGGATGTGGCTATGGAGTATCCGGCCAACAGGTGATAGACAGCGGCACCATGGAGATCAGTGAGAGGCAGGTTTACCACGGATGTGGCTGTGGAGTATCCGGCCAACAGGTGAGAGACAGCGGCACCACAGAGCTCAGTGAGAGGCAGGTTTACCACGGATGTGGCTGAGGAGTATCCGGCCAACAGGTGAGATGTTACAGGTGTAGATGATCAGAGACCAGGAATGTAGACCACGGCTGTCACTGGAAAGTGAGAATCAAGAACAGACAATTAGAGAGAGGTCAAAGGTGCTTTAAATAGGGAAAAGCTAATGGATAGCCAATATTAAGTAAGGGAAGGTTATAAAACTCCATCTTGGTCTGCACATGCGCAGAAGCACAGTCAAGATGGCGGACGGCCGCAGCACATCCCAGGCGCCAGCAGGGAACGAGTGGCCCGACTCTAGGTCCAGAAGTCTGGTGAGTGACAGTGAACAGTGTAGGATTTACAACAGTTTCTATATGTGCATCCCACTTTTTAAGGGACCAAAAGTAATGGGACAAGCTAAACAATCCTACATCAAACTTTCACTTTTTAATACTTTGTTGCAAATTCTTTGCAGTTAATTACAGTCTGAAGTCTGGAAAGCATTGACATCACCAGACGCTGGATTTCACCCTGGTGATGCTCTGCCAGGCCTCTACTGCAAATGTCTTCATTTCCTGCTTGTTCTTGGGGCATTTTCCCTTCAGTTTTGTCTTCATTAAGTGAAATGCATGCTCAATCGGATTCAGGTCAGGTGATTGACTAGGCCCTTGCATAACATTCCACTTGTTAGCCTTAAAAACTCTTTGGTTGCTTTTGCAGTATGCTTTGGGTCATTGTCCATCTGCACTGTGAAGCGCCGTCCAATGAGTTCTGAAGCATTTGACTGAATATGAGCAGATAATACTGCCCGAAACACTTCAGAATTCATCCTGCTCCTTTTGTCAGCAGTCATATCATCAATAAATACAAGGGAACCAGTTCCATTGGCAGCCATACATGCCCACGCCATGACACTACCACCACCATGCTTCAATGATGAGGTGGTATGTTTTGGATCATGAGCAGTTCCTTTCCTTCTCCATTTTCTTCTCTTCCCATTACTCAGGTACAAGTTGATCTTTGTCTCATCTGTCCATAGGATGTTGTTCCAGAACTGTAATGGCTGTTTTAGATGTTGTTTGCCAAACTCTATTCTGGTCTTCCTGTTTTTGTGGCTCACAAAGGGTTTACATCTTGTGGTGAACCCTCTATATTCACTCTTGTGAAGTCTTCTCTTGATTGTTGACTTTGACACATATACACCTACCTCCTGGAGAGTGGTCTTGATTTGGCCAACTGTTTTTCTTCACCAGGGAAAAAATTCTTCTGTCATCCACCACAGTTGTTTTCCGTGGTCTTCCAGAAAGCAACATAGAACATTTTCAACAAAATAATAAATACATATGACATTATTTAAAAAGTAAAGGAATTATTTATTTATTTTTAGTTATAAAACTTATTTGTGGAAGGAATCCAGGCATGTTTATTGTATAAATCTGCAAAATGTTATGGTGATTGGGCAGGGACCAAAGTAAATTAATTTAAAGCCAGTGTAATGTAGAATCACATTGACTACTGTAATTTAAATGTAGTTTCCTTTACATAATTTTTGCAGACATTTGCTAATTACTGTAAACAAAACAAATAGAATTTACATACATTTACAGAATTGCTTTTCTCTTGCAGATATGCCACAAAAGTGTCCGTTCAATCAGGTAATATAGCTGCTATCAATGAATGCAGTGGTATAACTTTAGAGATGATAGGAAAAGAGGTAATGTTTAAGTTGACCATAATAATCCTTAATTTTCTCCTGTAAAAGTTATGCCTCTAAATAGGTGTATAATAAACTTCTAGGGGTAAATTTATCAAGCTGCGATTTCCCGGCGTGTTTGAAAAGTCTAGATGGTGCCTATAGCAACCATTTAGATTCTAAGGGCCTAATTTATTAAGGGAAGTGAGGCAAAGACAAAATCATGTTACAATGCAAGGGGTGCTAATTAGTTTTTATTTTGCACATAAATGAAATAATGGCTGTTTTTTCATGCAGCACACAAATACTTGATAGCTTATTTTTACACTGACATTAAAAGTTGATCTAGGACATGTTCTACCCCAATTATAAATCTGTCCTCACATTTTAAATTTACCTCCCCCTCCAATACAACATGGTATTGCCAAGGTTCAAAGTTACTAATTTTTTGCTTTACTGTCCTTAAAGAATAAGGCCTTAGCTGTCTCTTTGTAGAATGTACTAAATAAATGACTCTGATCTAATTTACCCCCTATTGCACATCGGTTGCATGTGCATGAACACGCTTTAACTTTACAGGGTTTACAGTAGACCACCTCTTCCATCCCCTATTCTGCCTCTCCAGTCGTAAAGAGCCAGTTCCAGGTCCTTTTGTCAGGTAGTACTTCAGGATATCGTAGCACAAAAATGTTGTTGTGTATTTCGCAGATGGAAAACGAGAAGAGGGGGTGTTAGGGGTGGGTGGTCTTACCTTTGTGCTGTAAACCACCTTGATTTCTTGGTTGTGGCTGGATAGATGATTGTACCCAGGTGGGTGTGGGGTATTGATTGTGTTGGTGGGGATACATTAGTGAGAGGGTGGATGTATCATTTATCTTTGTAGTAAGCACCTAATATCTTGATGTCTTGATATTTTGTTGTTTGTTCTGTGTAGAGAACACAGAGAGTTGGGGGCAGAACAAAACAACAATAGCGGTAAAAGGGAAAAAAAGAAACACTGGAAGAGAGAGGGGGCAGAGGTGCAGCCCAGGGGGGACTATTGATGAGTTATAGCTCAAAGAAGAAAGGAATGTAAGCCTGTGCAATGTTTTAGCTGTGTATCAAAAGAAAATGCAGGTTGTTGTAGCTCTTTTCAGAGTGGTCAAACTCTGATAAGTGTTATACCTAAATAGCCCTGACAGGGGCAGGATTAGTAAACTTGTTTAGGCTCTTAGAAGAGCAGTTTGTTTGCTGTAGATGACATGCTGTGTCTGGATACAAGATGGCCGCAATGAAACGCACAACAGGTGCAGTGGAACGCATGCTCTCAGCATTGTCTCTTCAGCAAGGAAGTTCTGTGTGGGTAGCAGAAGTAGGGGAAATGTAGACTTCTACAGGGTTCCCATGGTTTGCAAAGGCAGCTGCTGAGATCAGGAAGTATGTGTGTTCCCTGAGGTGCATTAGTGAATAATGTAGGAGAATTTGGCAAAAGGTAAGGTTTAGTCAGTTATGAATATTAGCAAAGGACATAAAAATATATAGTTTCAGTTCCTCTTTAAAATCTGATAATGGATGTACAGTTATATTGATCCATCTCCTTATCTCTAAATCTCAATTGATCTGTTTTCTAATGATTCCCATTTTTCTTTCAGATTTAATTTTTAGCCACCTAACTTGCACTTTCTACTGTATTCCATTATACATGATCAACACTGCATCTTTCTCTATCTATTATTTCACGACTTAGCCTTTCTCTCTGTAGCTCAATCTATTTTACACAACTCAGCTTCACTCTCTCTACTGTTTCTCTTCATTGGTCCCTCTCCGATTCTTCTTTAAAATCTGGCATATTACTTTTCGAATGGTTACTTTTCACTGATTGTTTTTATTTGTTCATTTTTGTCAACCTCTTAGCCTGTTATTAATACAGTCAGAAAAAGTTTGTTATTAAAAAATAATATACAACGGCTGTTTACAAGGCGCATTATTGAAATAATCTAGTTTACAGGGGGTATCAACAAGTAAAACAATATTTAAAGAATTTCTTTAAAGTGCATGGTATATTGTAGACCACTTACCCACTTGCATTATAATTCATGCTTTCACTAAGATTTTGAATTGCTAATAATCACATGTAAATAGGGATAGGCCCATCCAATAGAAACATTGGTGGCTTTGGGGTCGCTGAAAAGGTATGCCAGCACCAGTAATTCCCAAAAACACACAATTCCAGCAATAGCAGCAAATCAAGGCAATTGTATTGTATGTGTATTTTTTCTTAGTCACAATATTTGTAAAGCAAAAAGGTCTATGCAAAATAGTTTTATTATGTGTTAACAGTATAAAATATTGCAAAATATTTTTTTAAAATTCCACATTTATCATTTTGTACATATGCTGTAGAAAATTTCAATTATTGTGTCATGCAGTTTCACACTTTATTATATGAAAACCTATTCTCACATATACTTTTTTAATTTTAGTTTTCTCTAGTGCTAACTTAATTAAACATTA
Organism: Mixophyes fleayi; assembly: GCF_038048845.1. NCBI lineage: Eukaryota > Metazoa > Chordata > Amphibia > Anura > Limnodynastidae > Mixophyes > Mixophyes fleayi. The sequence goes on along the minus strand of NC_134404.1, from coordinate 234,968,027 downwards.
AATGTTTTTATGTTCAAGAAATAGCAATATGCAATATGTATTCAGTCCAGCATAAAAACATTGTTATTAGCTATGATATACTCTAGCAATATCAGGAAGATGTGCTACTTAAAGTACAAATGATTTTCATGAAGCAACAAGGAATTTATGTAAAAGTGCCTGTTCTGTAATAATGCAATTTGCATAGGAATTTAAAATACATATTAAAGGTGAACACCAACGAGAAGCTAAGTTTTGAAAAGCCATGGCTGAGTCCAATAAGATTCTTTCTGTCACTCTCTAACAGTGCAGTGGATTAAAAATCTCCAGCAATTTAACTAGCTGGAGGGAATTTAGAAAGACAAATTACCCTGAAGTACTAGAGCATTTTACATTTTCCTCTTAATAAAAGAACTGCTAATAATGAAAATGCCACAAATTATTTTTCAGTCCAAGCTAACTTGTCTAAAGAAGGGAAGGGTCGATATTTTGACTATTAGAAGCAACAAGCCATTTTGCCACATTTAAAATGTGCACAATAAGCTTTGCCATGGATTTGAGAGTATCTCGAAGTGAACGGTGAAAGAGAAATAACGAGGGACACATTGGCAAATTTGCTCCATGCCAAATTGGCAAATTTACTCTCTGACAAATCCTGGTTAGTTTGGGATAGGTCCTCCACATATTGAGCAGGGTGCCCTCCGTATTGCATACCCTCTAACACTTGCTGGTTCAGTTGAGGTAAATTGCATGAAGATATGTGGGAACTAAATATCATCTGTAAATAATTATAAAGGAATTTTTCTTTATTTTCGTATATCGAACTTTTAGCTATATTTTCTCTGATTTGGGTCCATTCTTCAACCTTCAAGGTCTCCACAGTATCTGTTTTCCACTTCCGCCCTTGGGCATCATTCTCATGTTCGCCATGGGGAAACCAAAAACTAGTAAGATATTGAGACTAGGCATCTAGAGTATGCCCTTCATCAGCAAAAGGCATCTATCAAGAATGGTTGACTCACAATTTGCTTTGCCATGCTTGAGTTGAAAAGGTGACTAATCTGCAAATTAGTAGGAATTATTTGAAAGTGAGCTGAAAGCATTTCCAGTGTTCTGGAAATATGTGTAGTGGAGCTATAGCTATACAAGAATTTAATGTTGTACCTAGTCCATGGCTCAAAGGCTTTATGGCAGTGGTTCCCAAACTTTTTCAGTTTGCGGCACCCTTAGAGTCTCCATAATTTTTTCAAGGCACCCCTCCAAAATAATTACAGAGCAGTCCCATTTTTTAAGTATTTGGGTCAAAATAACGTAATAAGTATTTAGGTCAGGACAGAAATACTTAGTAAGTTCTTTGCTAAAATAATATACATAAATCCAAGGGAAAAGAATATTTTTATATATTTTTTCAATTATATTTCTGTCAAAGAATAATTTACAGCTAATATGAAGAGGAATAAGATCAAACAAAATAAAACAACATGTACAAAAATCCCCTTCACCTTTACACTGTGCCCCTTCATCCACACACTGTCTGTCCCTCTTTATCCACACACTGTCTACCCCTCTTTATCCTCACTCTGCCCCCTCCTTCTTTCTTTTGCCCCTCTATTGCTGTTTCCTTTCACCTTCCCCTCTGTTTCTTTACTTACCATATATTGGCCTTCTTTCTTCTATTTCTTCTGTCTTCTTACCAATGCAGCAGCGCAGGGGACCCAGCGAAGGAGGAGGATGCTGGGTCCTGGGCCACCGCATTGGTAAGTTGTATTTTGTTTATTTTGGCCCCTGGCCGCAGCACCCCTGTGACTGCGCAGCGGCACCTTTGGAAGCCGTGGCGCACACTTTGGGAACCGCTGCCTTATGGTCTAAGTCAGGCAGAAATGCTTGGTTGTTCCAAAGCAACATCATCTCGATTGGGTTATGGATCACCTTACATGTGTGTGTGCATGAATCCCATATGGATAATGAAAATCATATTGTTGGGGGTAACTGCACGAGGGTGGATGTTTTTAAGAGATATCTCAAACAAAATATATGAGGTGTGCATATCCAATAAATTCCCTTCGAAGTCCACCCGAAGCCTGGTGCACCCATTTGCGTGACTTAGTACCAACTGGGTGAGATGAGATGTTAATTGGTAGTTTTGTATATTTTGCAAACCCAGACTCCCCTCTGCCCAGTGTTTCTGGTATATATGTGCATGAACACAGAGCCTTTTACCTGACTAGTGAGAAATGTGATTTTGCTAAGCTGACGCCATCTTGTTGCCTTGTAGCCATTTTATACTCTTATAGCTCAAAGGCAGCTTAGATACAGCTAGTTTGTAGGAGTTATTCATTGTTTGCAAGAAACTATGCCCATGACCTTGGATATGGCAGACAGGGGAGAATTCCTGTGTCAAAATGTGAGAATGTAGCAAGATCTGTGTAAAGGAAGCATGAGTGGTTAAAACCTTTTGGGTCGTAGTTTTCTGTAATACGTCATTTTGTGCTATATAGATATGAACTTGTAACTAATAAATCAGAGTTAATTGCACACACAGAACTTGCAGTCTTTTATATACTATAGATTTAACCTGGAACAAAGCTACAGATAGTTTCTTGCCTTAATATGTTGTCACATTGAAAGGGAATACATTGAGACGCAGGTAGGAGAACATTGGGGAACACTTTAAAAACCATTCCCAGAAATATTTTATGGAGGGGGCATTCTATAATCGGCCCAAAGTTTAGAAAGAGTTTGCAGACGTTCATCCCAGATACTGTCAGAAAGGCTATTCTGCACAGACATCCAGTGTAAGAAGTCCACAGGGGCATCCAGTGTAAGGAGCCCACAGAACCAGACATCCACTGTTAACAGTCCACAGAAAGGGATGTCCACTGATAGGACAACCCACAGAAACTAAATCAGAGTCTCTATTGGGACTCAACAGAATACTGTCAATATGGGAAATATACACAGTAAGCAGATAGATGACAGCAACTCCCCCATAGACATGTGCATCCGGGCCTTCTGATATATGTGCTCAATCTGAGCTCCCTGAGTTGTGTGCCCAGTCCGGTCTTTCCGAGTCTGGTGCCCAGGCCAAGGTAACAGCTGCTAGCCCACAGCCAAAGTCTTCAGAGTGCCCAACCATGGACTCCTGTGCTATAATTGCCAAGGCTACCGCCTGTAACCTTCCCAATTTTCAGCCTCTGTCTTTTGATGGGGACCTGCAGCAATTTAGTGCTCTTACACGGCAGTGTTTCAATCATTTCCTTTTCAATCCTACATATTATGCCAAAAGTTTAAACAAGTAGCTACTATACTAATGAGTTTTAAAGGGAAGCCTCTGGAGTGGGCGCTGTCCTTGATAGAATCTGATCACCCCATTCTTTATCATACCAGTATCTTTATCGGTGCAGTGGCAAGGAAATTTGGACCACCCTTTCTTTTTGACCCACCCTCTGATACCGTAGAAGCTTCTATTTCTTCACCGGAACCAACATTACCTCCAGTGCAAGCTCCAGCATCTGTCGATATTCTAGCTCCTGAAGCGGCCATACGCTCAGCTCGGGTCGGGAGACCTGTATCTGAAAAGAAAACTTATCGTACCAAAGTCCACAAGAAGAAAAAAGCTGTTTTCTAGGTTGGGGAGAGGAAAAGAAAAAGCGTCTGGAATCCGCTTTGTTAAGAGGAGTGTACTGTTATGGCTTGATGCTTTTCTGCACTATGTCTTTACAGGTGCAGTTCTGTATTTTCTCCACCAGTGGCCGCTATGGGGATTGTGTGTCCTGGAAGCAGCTGAGCTCCTCACTCAGCTGTAAGTTGGCATGCTGACGACCAGACTATAAATACTCACCCTTGGCAATCAAACCTGGCTGCATCATTGTATGTGTTTGCAGCTCTGGATCATTGTGTTATTCCTGGTTCCTGCACTAATTGCCTTTTTTTACTTTGGATATTCCTGACCTTACTCCTGATTTTCTGGTACCCTGACCCAACAACTAGTCTGACTACTCTGCATTTCGGGAACCCTGAAACTGGCAAGTTTAAAGGACTTTGTTTATGAATATTATTTCTGGACTTTTATTGCATGCCTTGACTGGCCCTTCAGCCAATGTGATCCTAACCTGCTTGTAATAACAATAAACATTTCTTAAGTTCATCATCACCATTGTTTTTGTGTGATAATATTGTGTGATACACCTGAGAGTCGTGACACCACTTCTCTCTATCTCTATCATTCTACCTGCATTTGCATTATTCCCTGAGCGGTTTCAGCTATATTGGATTCGTACCATTTATCTGTATTTTCGGAGCAATAAACACTTTATGCTTCATCACCTCCCAGGCTCCATAGCTATGATTTATATTGAAGACTGACACAAAGCTCTTTATGAAGAGTTGGCAATGGCACCAGCTGGTTCATTATAGTAAGAAGGACAACATAGGAGTACATGAATAGTTTGCATTCTTGGAGAGCTATCTCTGATACCTGTACTATTAGTATTATTTAGATTCCTTGATGCCAGATGCTCCATCACCAAAGTGAATGTCACGGAATCCGATGTTAGAATAGACCTCAAAACCTCTGCGTGATGACTTCCCTCTGAGAGGTGCGACGTCTAACGGAAAGAGATGTACTTGCCAGGAATCCCCACAAGGGTATATGGGCTTGGCTGCTCTCTAACTGCAGGTTGCAATCCTCTAGGCGACGCAGAGCAGGCTACGGACAACCAAAATACAACAGAGATGTGAAGCAATGAGGAGTGTCAGAAGGTAAGTGTAAGAAAGTTACCTGTTCCTCTCTCCTGTTTTGATCGCAGCCGCTGCAGTGTGCTTCCGGGCGGCGCGCAGCTGCGGTCATGTGACATGGAGGCAGGGAATTTTAATTTGTCTCCCCTATATCTTGCTCGCTCTGACAAACTGCCTGTGTCAAAGCAAGAAGTTACAACTTGGCGTCTGATTCACTTCTGTGTATCCTGTGCGGCTTCCTGGTGATTATTTGTGTTTGACCACTGCCTTGTTAGACCACTGCTTCTGGATTATTCTTCTGCCCGTCATCCTGTGTTTCCGACCCGGCTATAATCCACTTATCGGTTGACATTTTTACCTTTACAGTGTTACACCCAGCAGACTTAACCTACCACCATGAAATAAAGACACGGAGACTTGTTTTGGCTAAAAATAAAGGTCAGCAATTTATTGAAAAGATCCATATATTGAGAAGATGTGGCCAATGTAAGCAGACCAATCAGCCCCCAGGCCACACCCATAAGATATAATCTCTGCCCCAATAAATTGGGCACGACTGAGGCCCGCCCACCCGCCTAAGCGGAGCCCCATAACCCCGAAGGGTTTTTCTTACTAATTGCCCAATCCTTTTAGGGGAGAGTGCCTACCACACCTTGAATGTGACCAAATTGGTGGTAGATTGGACTGCTTATTGCCACAGCTAGGTTGCCGACGCTAGGAACCTAAGCCTGCCACCAACTGACCTCTCATAGCTAAAGCACTGAGAATCTGCTTCACAAAATACAACAACCCCGTATCCGACAAAAGTACCCTATCCGATTTATAAAGATTTGTGAAACGTGCTTTGATGCACGGATAGCTGATAAACTTGCCCCCTACCTCCTAGAATATTCTCCTCACAGCCCTGTTAACCTTCCTGCAAGTCCTTTCAATATGAGCTGGCCTATCCGCTCCCCTCCAATTAATTCTAGGGATGATGTCTGACCAGATAAGGTGCACTGCTGGCCAATGTAACTTAATTGCTCCAACATCCGTGTGACAAAACGAGTGTGATATGTGAATTATAGCAAATACTTTGTATAGCCCTTCTTTTGTTACCCCAGCTCATCAGACTACAACTGCATTGTCCAATTACATGTGGTTAAGGGGACATTGTAATTCAATGTAAATATGTATATTGTGTATTATATATTGATGACTTGAAGTAATGTTATTCATTGTCCTTAAACTGAAGCCAGGAGGGTTATGGGTAAAGATCAGGTGGTGTCTAGGATACAGGTGAGAGGGCTGGAGCTGCATTCATTCTCCCCCCTCCTTCCTATGCAGGAAGCATGGAACAGCTGGGGACCCTGTGACATCACAAAGTAGTGTAAGGGGTTAATTTTAGGAGGGGCTCACTGCTACCTTATCCTTGGAAGTAGGGGAAGCCAATTAAGCATCAATTGTTCTCCTTAGGACTAGTCCAGATGTTCTGTCTGCATCCCAGCAGGGGGCTTCTGTGAAAGGACATCTCATCTTCACTGCCCTGTCCAAACCCCCTAGTCCTGCACTGGCCAATGGTTAAGAAGAATAGACCCAGGGGTTTGCCCAGGGAGGGGAAAGACTGTGGAAGTTAGACCTGTGATATAAGGAACAACTCGAGAGGGGGAAGGGAGTTCAGTGTGGGATTTCATTCATGAAGGTGCATCTAGTTTTGGATTGTCATTTTCAAACTAGTCTCTATATATGCAGCTGATAGAAATCCATGGGTCGTGAAGTCTGGACAGCAAGTGACTATATCTCCTTAAGTTATTGGGCTAAGGGACAGATGATGTGGTAAATCTGCCTGGCATTTATTTACTGTGTGTACATAATATTGTAGTGTGATTTGTATGACAATAAATATACTGTTGTATTTTTATAACTGCATTTTGCCTGAGTGACCATACGAATCCTAGAAGGTACTGGGTAGCACTGGGCCAGATAAACCCGGTATCTTCACAATCCGCTTTGATCCTTTCTATGAGTTCCAAAACTTTCCACTTACCCAAAAATTCAAGGAGAATTATAAATACTGAAGGGCGCCCAAATCTCGCCTCGCTATCCATCAGAACTTTCAATAGCGATTCCAAACGCAGCCCCCTGAGACCTATCCACCTAACTGAACTTGCCCAGAGGTATCTGCTCAAGTTATGAGCAAGGCCACTTTTATGGCCCAAAAAACAAATAAATGGCCAACCAGCCAAATATTTTGACCATCCTGTCGTGGACCTTCAGGATGGATTGAAATGCACATAAACAAGAGTCGCAACACACATCTAGTGAATAAAGGAGAGGAACACTACAGTGTGTGAAAGATAGGGTGACCCATGCGGAGGTAAAACCAGAAACCCCGGGGTGCCAACAGCCAATCAGACCCCCGAAGAAAAGAAAATGTAAAATCCCTCCGCGCCTCCTTTCAACAAGACAAGCAACACATGTCATGGGTCAGCCTCACGAAATCGTAGCTAATAACCCTACAGCAAAATAGATGGTTGAACATATTTTCTATAACACTTTGACTTCCACCAACCCAATGCCATAATAGACTGTTCTGAAACCCCCTCTTCAGCCGCTACTGTAGCAGCTCCTATTCTAAAGGAATGAGTCCCATAATCTGCCGTATTTAAGCCAAGCTTCACAACGCATTTCTTAAAGACAGCTGAAAACCGGTACTTCGTAAGGGGGTACCCATCTCGGTGCCTAAGCCAATTACCACCAGGGGCAGGGACCATATCCCTGTACAATCTAGCTAGCTCAACTGTACAAACTGCAATGTCCCTATTGCTATGCAAGGAAATCCACCGCCCTCTACCCAATGGACCCGTCTTTGATCTATGGATCTTACAAGCAATGCTATCGTTCTTAACCACGACATTCTTGTGAAGTAACCCAGACCTAATCGCTATCCTAGAAGATGCCACCAACTCACCTATTTTGAATGCACCGAAAAAGGCCATTGCAAAAGTTAATCGGAACAAAGCAGCCTCAAAAGCGTCGCTACCAACTGCCGGAATAATATTGACAAGTCCAGCCAACAATCCCTTATCAATAGGCTTACGTCTGACCATAAAGAAAAAAAGAAAAAAGTTGCGCTGTAGGAAGGCTGAATGTAGTCTATATGTCAAAAGTAAAAATTAAATAAATAAAATTTATCTGGAGTATCTCCCAAAGAAAGAGAGAGAATCTCTAGTAAAAAATATTAAGTAACATTTATTACCTAAGAATAATGATACATAAATGGATGGATAAAAAAATGCACACCACCAGCAAAATACATAGTCTAAAATACACATGAATACCGTATATAACAAATATAAAAAGAAACTTCAGTACTGAGGTAATTAGGCTATACAGCCAAAAAATACTGGATAGTAATTACATTCTTCATGTAAAACACCCGTTTACGTGAATCAATGAAATGTCCGTTATGTATATATCTCGATAGATAAAATTTGCGAAATGATGTAATTTTAGAAGAGCCAGGGGTTCTTAATAGTAATCACAAATCCAAGGCTAAACTTCATCCAAGTGTTTTTCCGGCGTATAAATATAGTCACCACCTTCTGATAGGTAATGTGAAAAACTAAACCTCCATAGATGGATCAAAATACAGTCAGGTAAAATATTTTTCTGCTTACCGGCATTCAATTTAACCCTCCAAAGGGAGTTCATATAATGAAGCGGACTCCAATATTGTACCTGGATCAAGTCAGACTTCCATTGAGATCCTCCGCTATTAGCGCGGTTGGGTGCAGCTTCAAATGTAGTCTCTCTTGAAACACAAGGGATACAAATCACGTTCTGATTTTGGCTCAAAGACAGCAGAGATCAGTTGATATCCAGAAACAGTGTATCGAATGAGAACAGACCCAACTGACGCGTTTCGTGCTATCACTGATCACTTTCTCAAAGCTACTAAAGGTTCTGTGGAAGTCCTCTAAATAGAAATACAAAGGTACAGGTGTTATCATCAGTCAAAGCTGTATGTTTGTACTCATTATCCCAACGGTTTAATCTCATAACCAGTAAAATATTTAAACAAACAAAACACATAAAAAATATATACATAAAAAAAAATATATATATATATGTTTATATATATATATGCACATAGATGTGCATACTAACACGAAAATTCCATTGTATAATAAACCAAATATCAATAAAAAAACGCAAAATTCATATATAGGTATAAATTAAAATTACAACTAGACAGCCTCCTACACTCAATACATAATTAATAAATGATAAATACTGGTAATAATAATAAATACCTTTTAAGCATCATAAATCATAAGATATATAGACACCAATTATTAAATCATCCCATATCCTAATAAATATGTCAGAACCTAATGATATATGTAAAAACCAAATACCTAAAATATATAACATATAATACAATAAATTCTAGAAACAAAGAATAATTTATATCTCATCAGTTGAGACATTGATGGTCTAGAACTTCATTAAGACCTGAGGGAAATAATGTGGTCAATTTAAAAATCCAGGCAGATTCACATAAACAAAGTTTCATAAAGTGGTCACCTGTTCTTGCTGTATTCTTAACATGTTCAATTCCTACTACCGTTAAACTTCTGGGATCACCTTCATGAAAATCTGCAAAATGTCTTGAGACACTGTGAACTCGTACTCGTTCAAGATGTTTCTTTTGTCTTCTCTAAAACGTGTCTTTAATGTTCTGGTGGTTCTACTGACGTATTGAAGTTTGCAGCTGCAACACATAAACAATATAAGTACTATCATAATTAATAAACTCTTTTATAGGAAAAACAACACCGGTATAGTTAGACTTTATGTTCTTAGATTGATTAACAATATGTTTACAAGTCAAGCATACTTTTTTATTGCATTTAAAACAGCCATCTGGGGGTAAATGTATCAAAGTGCGATTTTGCAACTCCAGCGATTTTCTCGGGAGAGCTGAGTTTTCATACAAAATCGCCATAGTTCTGCTTCTGTCAAAATCGCTACTTGCAAAATCACCAGAGATCAAACTCACAACTGTTTGCCAATACAGCTATACAAGTCTACAATGTATGAAGCTGCGAGTTAGCAAACTCAGGAGAGTTTGCTAACTCAACATGCCAGATACAACACGCTGCTTGATAGCAGCGTGTTGTATCAACACATCACTGTTACACTGCCCTGGCAGTGTTAAAAAGTTAAAGAACAGATAAAAGTTGGAAAAAATAAAAGCGTGAGGTCCCCCCACTATTCATGCTTAACCCTAGTGCTGCCTGACTAGTGCTGGTCCCATGAAAATCGGGGAAAAATTTTGCGTGGGGTCCCCCCGATTTTCACTTTACCAGCACTAGGCAAACCAGCCAGGGTTGGCGGCACTATAGCAGGGGGACGCGCGGCAGGGGTCCCCCTGCCATAATGACTAACCAAACCTAGACTGTTCAGCGCTGGGCTGGATTCCCTAGGGAGTGGGGTCCGCCGAAAAAAACGAGCGGGCCCCCCCTAGAAAGCACCAGCCCAGTGCTGATAGCACTAGGGCTCTTCCTACTACCCCTGGGCTGTAGGTAGTAAGGTAATACGGCGATAAAGTATTAAAAAAACAAGCTGACACCAATTTTTTTTGTGCAACTACAAGTCCCAGCCAGCCAGGTTGCCAAAAACAGTGTGGCCATGCTGGTGCTTTTATAACTACAAGCACCAGCATACCCACGGCAGCCAGGGCATGTTGGCACTTGGAGAACCACAAGTGCCAACATGCCCTGACATCCCTGGCTTGCTGGGCCCTGTAGTTCCACAAAGAAAAAAGTTTACAAAACAACAACTCCCTCATAAACACCACATATATTTATTAAAAATAAAAAAACCCACAATAAATACACTACCCACCCTCTTTTTTACCACATCTATTTAATAAAAATAAAAAAAAAACAAATACTTACCAATGCTGTCTTCTTTCTTCTTACCAAGGTCCTGGCTTGCCCCAGTCCCATCCATTTTATACCTCCATAAACGATTCTTGAGAAACTGGAACACTTCGCCCACAAGGGGCCCATATTTGTAATTTCCCGAATCTTTGTGCTTGATTGCAGAAAAAAAAAAAAGTTCTTGAGCCGCCGCAAACACCTCCTACCTAGTAGGAGGTCCGTATCACACTGAGCTTATGTTGTTTGCGTAAATTCAAAGTACAGTATTATGGCATTTTCCTACGCTAGTGGGGAAATCACATAATACTGTACCTAGAGCTTACGCAAGTAACGTAGCTCATTGCGCATGCGCTACGCTACTTGCGTAAGCTGTAATACAGTAAATACAGCTTACGCAAGCTCCGGCAGCTGTATAACAGGGGCAGTGTAACAGTGATGTGTTGACAACTCACTGTTACAACACAGGAGAGTTTGCCAAACACAGGAGAGTTAGCTAAACTCGGGAGTGTTTACATCGCCCAAAATCGCCAGAGATGACCAGCGATTTTGAACATCAGTGTCAAAATTGCAGCTTGATACATTTCCAGTTTTTTTTTTCAAAACTCGCGGGTAAACACCCGCGATTTGCCGCGATTTAAACACGCTGGCAAACTCGCACTTTGATACATTTACCCCCTGGTTGTCTTTGAAGCCATCTCTCTCTATGAGTTTCTTTCAGTGTCTTCAAAGTACTTGGTGCTAAGATCTTCTTCAGATCTAAATTATTTTTAAATATAATAACCGGCTTTTCCTCTATACAATTACTCAAAATGTTGTCTAGTTTCAATATGCTAAAATTAGTTCTGATGATATTTGTAATCTGTCTAGATTTGGAATTATATTTGGATACAAAAGCGGGTGTCCTATTGCTATTGAACCTTCTTCCAGTTTTTTTTAGGGTTTTTGGTGTTTTTAAGAAGGGACTCTCTATTTAAAGCTAGAGCATATTCCTTAGTTGCATCTTACATGGCTGTCGGATAGCCCCTACACCTAAAGGATTCTAACATTATATCTAATTGACTCCTAAATTCTAGATCATCTGAACAATTCCTTCGTAGGCGACCTACTTGACTTTTTGGAATGTTTTTAATCCACGGGCCATAGTGCCCACTCTTAAAGTGCAGAAAACTACACACATCGGCTGGTTTATTATAATTGGATGTAACAATTTTCCCCTCACTAATAGATAAGGTAATATCCAAGAAATTAATCTCATGACTACTAAACAGATAGGTTAATGTAAGATTAAAAGTATTTGAATTAAAAAAACTAACAAATTCCAAAGCTAACTCTTGAACACCCTTCCAGATAACAAAGAGATCATCTATATAACGACCATAGAGAACCAGGTTTGCAGCGAATGGACCATCCCATATAAATTGTTGTTCTAAAATTCCCATATACAAATTCGCGAAACTCGGGGCGAACCTGGTCCCCATTGTGGTCCCAGTGGTCTGTAAATAAAAACTTTCTCAGACAGAAAATAGTTATGAGATAAAATAAATGAAATTGCTATCAAAATAAAAATCTTTTTCCCATCTGAAATCTCACTATCGCTCTCCAGATACATTTTTGTAGCCTCAATACCTCTCATGAGGAATGTTAGTGTAGAGAGCTTGTACATCCAGTATTAAGAAGCTATATTCTTCATCCCATTTTACTGATTCAACTAATCTCAACATATGTAAGGTATCCTTGATGTGGGAATTCTGGCGAGAAACATGTCCCTGTAGGTAATAATCTACAAACATGGACAAATTAGATGTAAGTTGTCTAAGTCGTATAATTGGATGAACGAAAGTATATTGGTTAATATTGTTTTGCCGTGTGATTGCGATCCGTACGCCACGTAACACGTGGTGTATTGCGATCGCATGGTAAAATGCGCACGCACACACTCGCATTACAGCATTTAGTTATTTATATAATTCATATTCATATTGGATCCATTACACAGTAATTTATGAGCAGATAGTATTTGGTTTATTATTAGTCTATATATATATATATATATATATATATATATATATATATAGTTGTCGAAGTTGTATAATTGGATGAACGAAAGTATATTGGTTAATATTGTTTTGCCGTGCGATTGCGATCCGTACACCACGTAACACGTGGCGTATTGCGATCGCATGGTAAAATGCACACGCACACACTCGCATTACAGCATTTAGTTATTTATATAATTCATATTCATATTGGATCCATTACACAGTAATTTATGAGCAGATAGTATTTGGTTTATTATTAGTCTATATATATATATATATATATATATATATATATATATATATAGTGATTATATATACACTTCAGTGATATTCAAGGTTCAGGTTATAGGAAAGGTGTCATGCCTGATATCATAGTGATCCCTATTCATCAGCAGCTGTCCGGTGCAGTCAGCGAAGAGATCGCACATTGCATACTTTAGTTATTGATATTAGGGAATAAACCTTTGTTTTATGCTGGCTATGAAAGTAGCAGACCCCCCTGGAGAGAAGACCCCCACCTTTGGATTCCTTAGATTGAATCAGCCTATGATCTGTTTACCCTGAACCCACCCAACGTCTGGACCTATAGAAGCAAGCTACGTCATCGCTATTGTTCACAATGAAACACTGACTGTATATATAATAGCTGCATCCCCCACCAGCCTCAGTCACTTCTGACACAGTATTCTAAGCAGATATACTGTCCATTGGGTTCCATGGGTGCGCAGCGAGCGCAATGCGATAAGAGCGTGGTATGTATGTAATTTTTGGTATTGGCTGTACCGTACTGTATTATAATATAATAATGTATTGAATTGTTGACTATTTACATCTGCTAAAATAAACCACTCTGTGCTTTGGAAACACATACAATTGATTGGGCAATGCTTATTTGAAAACGATAGAATTACTTTAATAATTCTGGGGCTCGAAGGTGAGTTACATTACCGGCAGGTATGCAACGCTTACGGTATTCGGTTCCTCAACAAAGGGTGGATTGACGGACGCGTTGCATAACAGGAAAGAACGCAATGTGTTTAAGACCTGGGGTTCACTTTGTGTTGCGAAACCGAATGTCCGTTGTTGCATAGACTGAAGGAACGCTAATTTGAATCTAGGGACAAGAAAGAAAAATTTTTCTTTTTATTGTCGTTTTGCGTTTTAAAGGGTATAGCATTACATAGAGTATGTGTATTTCCTGCATTGAGTATGTTTACTTCCAATATTGTTGCCACGTGTGTAAACAGTCATGATCATAGTCTGTTATCTATGCATAGTGTAATCACTTGGTAAAATCTCTGAAAAGATAGTGCCATTGTTTGGGAATTTTATTTTCTGTACAGAAAACAAAGGTTATGTGTGTGTATGTGAATGTTATTTATACATAAAGGCAAAAGTATAATAGGCAACTATAGGTTTTTACACGCGTGCCTAATACTAATCACGATGTTCACAGATAACTAAAATCTCTGAGTATCTGCGGTTGGACCGCATGGCAGGGCCTTGATTAAGTATTGGGAGGGCAGTGTGGAACTATTTAAAATTGATAGCGCTTTGGTTCAGGTGTGTCTGACGGGGCACGATAAAAAGGGGACCTGACAACAAAGGTTCTGTTCACCGGGTGAGCAGGATATAAAGAGACCTTTGTGTGAGTGGTGTTCTGTTCTAATAAGAGCAGGTGATAAAGAGACACCACAGAGTATGCATGGCATACTCGAAGCGAAAATAACAGGTTTTCGCAGCATTCCCAAATATTAATCGCAAAGCTTACTGATAGTTAGTATCCGTAAGCGGTGCGATCGGACCGCATGGTTGATTTAGTGCAGCCGTGATTGGGACTTGGGAGATGTGGGAGGAAATACGCTGCAACCACTGATATTCTTGATTGATATCGGTTGCTAACAGTGGTAAAGTACTCAAACTAGGAAAGGCATTGATATTTTTAAGGGGACGTACCTGTTGAAACCGTCCACAGATAAAAATCTCTAGTAGGTTCTGTTTTGCGTAGCGTTGAGAAATAGGTTGTTTTTACAATGGATAAGAAGCAAACGCTAGAGATAGTTCATGTTGTACTGCCTAATGAATGGCCGGTCGGTTCGGCAAAGTATGTTATGTATAATAAATACGGTGCGTATGCAACGGCATACTGCGACAAATGGGTCAAGATGACCCGGGAGTGTGTGAAACCTTTCCCAAACATAGGTACTCTTGGCTCAGAGGTGTTAAATAATGTTAGAGATAAAGTGCGGTTGATTAAATCAACAAAAATGAGAATTGAACATGATGACTGTTTAAAATTGTGGCAGCAAGAAGGGAACACGTGGCAAGGAAACGCGGAAGTAAGCGTACCGGAAACAAACATTCCGGAAGTGTGCGTTGCTAAGCGTGGTGAACTGAGCGCAAACACGCCCCCGACAAATGCGGTCGCGCCGGATAGTACAGCCAATACTAAAAATTTAAAAA
Organism: Mixophyes fleayi; assembly: GCF_038048845.1. Classification (NCBI taxonomy): domain Eukaryota; kingdom Metazoa; phylum Chordata; class Amphibia; order Anura; family Limnodynastidae; genus Mixophyes; species Mixophyes fleayi. The sequence goes on along the minus strand of NC_134404.1, from coordinate 234,952,879 downwards.
CTGTAACTAGTAACTTGTATGTTGTTTTAAGTAATGTTAAAAGTAATGTTTCAGGACAAAGAGAAGGAACGATCCCACCAGCAGGGACAGTGGCTAAAAGTGGTGAGAATAATGTAAAGGTTAACACAGGGGGAGACATCCATTGTACTGCAGCAGCAATTTCAGCAACTAGTTCAGAACATAGTCATTTGGTAGACTTACATCCTGTCTGCACAACAGCAGTTCCCAATGGGAAAGCGGACAGAGATGGTGACGTTCCCTTAAAACATGTAGCAAAGCATGATCCATGCACTAGATCTGAAATATTTTCAATTTTGTCTGATATCCCTGATCCTAGGAAAGATTTGACCAAATGTCAGCAGTTTATTAGATATTATGGTAATGTGTACGAGCCAACTAATAATGATTGGCGAGTAATGTTGAAGGCCTGTCTTCCTCTCAATACTGATATATAAAAGTTCATTAAGGATTGTATGTTGGAGGAGGATGAATCCTTAACCGAGGATGATAATCAGGACAATATTAGACAAATAATCACGCAGTTGGCCATATATTTTCCAGTGAGAGTGGACTGGAGTAAAATTTTTACTATCAAGCAAAAAGATAGTGAAAAAGCAACAGACTACTTTTGCAGGGCTCTGATAGCGATGGCCAAATACACTGGGGTATCAGACATAAAGGATAATGTACCCTACAGAGAGGTTGCTGTTAAAGTTCTAATGGATGGACTCAGGGAAAACTTGAAAAGAAGGGTGCAAACTTCATTACCATACTGGAAAGGAAGTACTGTAAGTGTTCTCAGGGAGTCAGCTATAGGACATGATAAAAATATATGTAAAGAGGAAAAAGCACTAAGTGATAGGGTAATGATGGTAAGTATCCCAGCATTAGAGGGATTGCACACACGACCACAGTGTAATAACACCTGGGTTAAGGAAAAGAAACAACATGAGTTGAGGAAGTGTTTTCAATGCAATAAAATAGGACACCTAGCAAAAGATTGTGCAGACATGACAAGGACGTGTTTTTACTGCTTTAAGAAGGGACACAGGAGAAGGAACTGTGTAGAGAGAAAAAGGGATACCTGGGTTGGAAATCATATAGACACCCACAAAGGAGGCGTACACAAGTCTCAGAGGTTCCCCAACAATTGATTGCACACCCCATAGCAACTAATACTTTGGGGGAGAACTATAGCCGACTCTAGAGTTAATCTATGGTAAGTATTAGTGTGTACTTTTAGGAAGAAACTGAATTTTAAAAAAAGGTAATCTTTATTGATTTTGTTTGTTTGTTTTATGTTGTCAAATGCTTGTTTTCCTAATCGCTGGCCGATGGTAAAGAATGGAAATGTTTGTTTTGTTTGCTGTTTTAAGATAACTATCTTGTTTTTCTTCTCACAGATAAAGGGGACACAAAAGGAGTATAGACTTAGTGATCAGAGGGGTGGGATAGAGAAATAGAAAAAAATCACTCTTGAAAGACAAATTAACAATAGACAATTGAAACACTCTTTTGTTTTAGGCTGCAGTGACTCATGATAATTTGTTTGGCTGAGAATCATTATCCAAAAATGAAGTATGTATATACTTTGCTCCAAAATATCGTTTTATGTATTTCAGAGAAAATATGAGTCACTAAGAGTAAATTTTTCATTTCTCTATAATAAGTTAGGAAAAGTCCGTTGAAAAGGTATGTAGTTGATGTTATACCGAGTTCTTAATGAACAAATGAGGGACGACACTGGATTGCACAGTTAAGACCCCCTAGTCAAGTATGGGGAGGGATCATAGTTAAAGGAATACAGCCATTTTCCCCAATAGTCCAATCCAGCTGTCATTTTTTGCTATAAAGATCTCCCTTTCTGCATGTATGTTTGTTTTCAAACCTTTGTATTCAAATCTTGGTATTCCTATTATTCATTGCTTTCTTATTCCTCATTCTCTACATCCATGCTAGTCTCTCTCTCTCTCTCTCTCTCTCTCTGCTCTGGTAGAGATAAAAAAAAAAAACAGACACAGTCTCATCAATGGGGCTAAGACATATTTTTATTTTTTTTCATAAGATAAGTTCAGGGATACACACACTAGATTGACATGAGTCACAGAAACAGTCAGGGGTTTTGTTTTCATGCGTATAGAAACTGCTGATTTTAAGCAGAAAGGTTCTGTTGTGGAAATACGATTCATGTTTTATAGATTGCATATCTTTTTTTCATTTATTATTTTTTTTCGTTTTATGATTCGTGCCTCCTGTACAAAATTGTGCCTTTATATGGATGCACAAAGGGTGGATAGGATATTGCTGGAGGTTAGGCATACAGATATGCATCTCTGCATAGAACATTGGAATAGGATTTTTACCACAAGATACGACATAATGTGAAACCCTAGAAAATGTAGAATTTTCGTGTTTTATATTTTTCACTGTTAGACAGACATGTACTGGATACTGTTATATTTGAAGAAAGTGTTATAGAAGTAGACCCCTTTGCCTTTCCCACTTAGTCAAGTAGCTGAATGTGAGGTACTGAGAATGGCATGTGAGTTGGCAGAGGGAAAATCGATTGATATACATTGGTCTTTAGCATTTTTCTAGTCTAGGGGGCGATGTTGAGGTGACTGAAAAATCGTTTTATAGCAAAACCAGCACATAATTAGGACACTACATAGAGGACTTTATACAGTGACACAGTTACCAACTGAAGTAGCTGCTAGTAAAGCCCACACTTACACACACAACCATACATGGCTGTCACACCAGGGCAAACACAGCTGTCAAACAGACAGCAGGGTTTTATGTGACAGCTAACAAATCTATGTTTTATTTTTCGTTGTATTGTTTTAGTTTTAAAATGTGAACACACACACACACATGCACACATACACATATTGGTTAATATATGAAGATTTGGGTTACCTGAAGAATTTCTCCAGGTAAAACAAATCCACGTCATCCAATTACCACAATGCAGGATCTTCAAGTATACAATGGTGTACTAATGAAATATGTCTGGGTAAAGGTGTATTGAAATGTGTCTAATGTATTACTGTATCATGCTCAAAGCTTTTGTTATTCAATGTGATAGTCCTGGAGCTATAATAGATGATAGGGGTATTCATGTTATTGATAATAGAGGTATAATGTATGAGTAGTGGTAACAAATCACATACTTTCAATTAGCCATAAAACAGTGTGAACATAAAGTAGTTGTACTAGGTAGAACGAATTGAATAGAATAAGAGTTGGAACTTGATTGAAGGGACTGATAGCTTCGGCCATTAGTCCTTCCCCGCCACCAAAAGATCACTCCTGGGTAGCCTCTTAACCTGATGATTTTGAATGTTCTTGACCCCTCGTGAGATGAGATTGTAACTGGGAGGCTTGGTTAGACCTTCAGAGAAGGTAAATAGTGAGACAGCAACCGAGAACGTCCAAAACACTGTTTCCTGAAAAGTCACACTAACTGTCAGGATGTTGGATCGGGAGAGTAAGTTGTGGAGCAGTAATTTCTTAGGCTCAGGTTATTTGACAGACAGGTACCAGGTGTAGGCTACCAGCATCACGGCTTCAAGGGTAACAGAGACACACTGGTTCCCATTCCACCCACTGCAGAGGGGCCAACACTCAGAGAAGGGTCCAAGGGCACTCATGAGTCTGTTCTGGAAGGCCTCAAATGCAGTTAGTAGCACCTGAGCCAAAGGCTAAGACAGTTGTCCAGCATGAAGTTGTAGTTTTTCCTGTTTTGTGTTCTTTCATTTCATTCTCTTCTCAGGACGGTCAATTCTTTTAATTATTAGCAGGTGACAGAGACTGGTTCAGGTAATGATGTTGAGGAATTTGGGATGAAGGAGAAGTTTTTACTATCAAGCAAAAAGATAGTGAAAAAGCAACAGACTACTTTTGCAGGGCTCTGATAGCGATGGCCAAATACACTGGGGTATCAGACATAAGGGATAATGTACCCTACAGAGAGGTTGCTGTTAAAGTTCTAATGGATGGACTCAGGGAAAACTTGAAAAGAAGGGTGCAAACTTCATTACCATACTGGAAAGGAAGTACTGTAAGTGTTCTCAGGGAGTCAGCTATAGGACATGATAAAAATATATGTCATTATCCAAATGTTGATAGAATAGATTATTATTAAGTTGTCTCAAAGCCTCATTGATATACATCTCCCGATCCATCACTACAATGCCACTTCCCTTGTCATCAAGCAGACTGAGTCCTTTTGAAATTCCCTGAGAGCTTGTCTTTCATTCCTAGTTAAATTGCATGCTCCCTGGATTTCCAAAAACTTTTTTCTGGCCCAGCTGATGCATTTCGTGCTAAGACTGAGCACTTTCTCAAAGCTACTAAAGGGTCTGTGGAAGTCATTTAAATAGAAATACAAAGGTACAGGTATTATCATCAGTCAACGATGTTTGTACTCGTTATCCCAATGGTTTAATCTTTTGCAGATTTTCATGAAGGTGATCCCAGTAGTTTAACGGTAGTAGGGGTTGAACATGTTAAGAATACACAAGAGCTCAAATGGCGATGCTCTAGGATAAGGTCTACAATGCTGCACAGAGTAACAGGGGATGTCCCACCCCTACATACAACAATAAAAACAGAAAACACTTGCGCAAAGTATGACCTGCGAAAAGACAGAAAGTGGAATACAGAAGAAGTGACTGAGAAAGTTATCAGAGATGTTGTATAAATTGTTAAAAATGGATATAATTGTAATTGGTATAACAGTAAAACATACAATAACCAGTGCACTGGTATAGAAATAGGCAATATAACAATAGTGATCACACAAGAGTTATAACATGATCAAATAGGTTGACTGACTTGGCAGCTGCAACCGTATTGTAACATGCAGTCCTGAGTAATCAGAGTGCATACAAACAATGTTCCAATAAAATGTGGCTGTAACAAATATTGAATAAAAATCACAACCTCTATCCGCATATCAAGAGAGTATAGCTGATTTCTTACTTGTATGGGTCAATAGTGTTTTTCTGTCTATCTGCTTAATAGTTTCCAACTGTTTATTAATTTCTTGTTCAGTATAATTTCTCTCAACAAATCTTGCTTTCATATTATTGGCTTGCTCAGTATAGGCTTCTACTCTTGAACAGTTTCTTCTGAGGCGCCGAAATTGTCCGCTTGGAATGTTTTTAAGCCACAGCGGATGATGGTTACTAGTTCGCGGAATAAAGGTGTTACTGTCTACTTCTTTGATGTATGTTTTGGAAAAAACCTGATTCCAAGAAGACTATATCTGATAAGGACGTACTCTTTATTACAGGATTCACTAATCAAGCCAAAAATCTGGAAAAAATTCTAACAAAACATTGGCCCATATTACTACAAGATGAAAAGTTAGCAACTTGCTTGACTAAAAAACCTAAAATCATATTAAAAAAAGCAAACAATTTAAAGAACAAATTAGTGAAAAGTGCTTTTAAATCAACAGATAAAGACAATACAATAGGAACTTGGATGGGCGAAAATAATCCTGGATTTTATTACTGTATGAATTGTTCAGCATGCAGATCAAGCAATTCTACATGCACGAAACCGATAACACAATTTAAATCAAATTATAATAACAAAGTTTACACAATTAAGGAGAAAATTACGTGCAACAGCAAAGGAGTGATATATCTACTTGAGTGCCCTTGTGGCGCTCAGTATGTTGGAAGGACTATTCGTAATTTAAAATGTAGGATAGCAGAACACATTAGGAATGTGAGAAAAGGACTGACTACTCACAGTGTACCAGATCACTTCCTCAATGTACATGCGAAAGACCCCACAGGACTGAGATTTATCGGAATAAAAAAAGTGGAAAAATCCTGGAGGGGAGGAAACTATCTAGCGGAAATAGCAAAAGAAGAAACCCGCTGGATATACAATTTAAGTACATTGACCCCAAAAGGTCTGAATTTAGATCTAGATTTAGGCTCCTTTCTACATATTTAAACAACACCCATTTCTTTTAATTGCTTTTTTTCTTCTTTTTTCTGTTTTATATTTATTTGCATTAATCTCTGTTTATGATTAATTATGATTTTACTAACCATTTGTTGGTAGTTTGTAAAGTTCTTTTACAACATGTGAATCAGCCGCTATCAAACAACTTCAATCAGCTGCTAGATTCACATGACCTCAAACCACGCCTCCAAATTCAAGAGGATGTATAATGGATCTTTATCAGTGAACACTATTACACTGCCTTGAGAAAGCCCGCATGACGGGTGAAACGCGTTGGTAACAAGCCCTAACTTCATTTCCATTTTTATTCTGATTTATTCACACTGCAAGTATATCAACGAGCTCGCTTCTATACATCTAGATGATTAGGAATCATTCACGCATGTGCGATCACACAAATGAGCGTGATACTTACCTGCCTACTGGGAAGCTCAGTGAGAGGATTTCCTATATCAGATAGCTACTAGCCAGATGAAAATCGCTATCAGATGCCAGCATAATACTGGCAAGATCATCCTTCAACATATTACGGACAGATTGTGCGGATACCTTTTTGGGAAGCTCAGTGAGAGAATTTCCTATACCGGACAACTACTAGCCAGACAAAAATCGCCATTGGACGCCAGCATAGTACTAGCAATATCATCCTCCAACATATTACGGACAAATTGTGCAGGTGAGTGAGATTCCGTTTCACTTTTTTCACTTTTTTGGATTTATTTGTTAACGTGTGAACTCGACATAATCAATCAAGAACCCATTGTGCTGATCAACTACCCTTTTAAAAGGAGTGTATACGCTTATTGCAACTCGGTTCACATAAGCACCTCTCTGAAACTTCTCGCGATAATTCAATGAGTGACTCTCTTGATATACGGATAGAGGTTGTGATTTTTATTCAATATTTGTTACATCCACATTTTATACTCCAACATTGTTTGTTTGCATGCACTCTGGTTACTCCGGACTGCATGTTACAATACGGTTGCAGCTGCCAAGTCAGTCAACCTATTTGATCATGTTATAACTCTTGTGTGATCACTATTGTTATATTGCCTATTTCTATACCAGTGCACTGGTTATTGTATGTTTTACTGTTATACCAATTACAATTATATCCATTTTTAACAAGTTATACAACATCTCTGATAACTTTCTCAGTCACTTCTTCTGTATTCCACTTTCTCTCCTTTCGCAGGTCATACTTTGCACAAGTGTTTTCTGTTTTTAATGTTAAGAATACAGCAAGAAGTTTGACCGCTTTATGAAACTTTGTTTATGTGAATCTGCCTGGATTTTTAAATTGGCCACATTATTCCTCTCAGGTCTTAATGAAGCTCTAGACCATCATTGTCTCAACTGATGAGATATGAATTATTCTTTGTTTCTAGAATTTATTGTATTATATATTATATATTTTAGGTATTTGGTTTTTACATATATCATTAGGTTCTGACATATTTATTAGAATATGGGATGATTTAATAATTGGTGTCTATATATCTTATGATTTATGGTGCTTAAAATGTATTTTTTATTATTATTACCAGTATTTATCATTTATTAATTATGTATTGAGTGTAGGAGGCTGTCTTGTTGTATTTTTAATTTATACCTATATATGAATTTTGTGGTTTTTTATTGATATTTATATGGTATTTGGTTTATTATACAATGGAATTTTCGTGTTAGTATGCACATCTATGTGTATATACATATTTTTTTTTATATATATTTTTGGTGTGTTTTGTTTGTTTAAATATTTTACTGGTTATGAGATTAAACCGTTGGGATAACGAGTACAAACATACAGCTTTGACTGATGATAATATCTGTACCTTTGTATTTCTTTTTAGAGGACTTCCACAGAACCTTTAGTAGCTTTGAGAAAGTGCTCAGTGATAGCACGAAATGCGTCAGTTGGGTCTGTTCTCATTCGATACACTGTTTCTGGATATCAACTGATCTCTGCTGTCTTTAACCCAAAATCGGAACGTGATTTGTATCCCTTGTGTTTCAAGAGAGACTACATTTGAAGCTGCACCCAACCGCGCTAATAGCGGAGGATCTCAATGGAAGTCTGACTTGATCCAGGTACAATATTGGAGTCCGCTTCATTATATGAACTCCCTCCGGAGGGTTGAATTGAATGCCGGTAAGCAGAAAAATATTTTACCTGACTGTATTTTGATCCATCTATGGAGGTTTAGTTTTTCACATTACCTATCAGAAGGCAGCCGGGTGGTGACTATATTTATACGCCGGAAAAACACTTGGATTAAGTTTAGCCTCGGATTTGTGATTACTATTAAGAACCCCTGGCTCTTCTAAAATTACTTCATTTCGCAAATATTATCTATCGGGATATATACATGACGGACATTTCATTGATTCACGTAAACGGGTCTTTTACATGCAGAATATAATTAATATCCAGTATTTTTTGGCTGTATAGCCTAATTACCTCAGTACTGAAGTTTTTTTTTTGTTATATACGGTATTCATGTGTATTTTCGACTATGTATTTTGCTGTTGGTGTGCATTTTTTATCCATTCATTTATGTATCATTATTCTTAGGTAATAGATGTTACGTAATACCTTTTACTAGAGATTCTCTCTTTCTTTGGGAGATAGTCCAGATAAATGTTATTTATTTAATTTTCCCTTTTGGCATATAGACTACATTCAGCCTTCCTACAGCGCAACCTTTGTCTTTTTTTCTTTATGGTCATTTGTTGATGGTGGTTTTTATGCAATAAACCACAGGTTTACAGCAGTGAAGGATTTGGTTTATTGGTTTTTTGAGCTTGTCTCTTTACCTATATCTTTTTTGGAATTTTGTTCCCTCCATTATTTTCTGTGAGCGCCGATTAACCCTTCAGTGGGATAATCTGTTTTTGTGAGGCCTTCATCTGTCTTCCACCGCAGGGGAAATCCTAGCCCAACCCTTTAATGCCTTGCGAACCAAAACATGCTTAGTAACATCCCGACTACCGTACAACTACAGAAAAAAGGAAATACCTGCCAAAGCCAAAACCATATAGGGCTTTGATTTTCCCACATGAAAACAATGCCACACAAAAGACAGTATACGCTGCTGATCAGTCTTACCTTCGGCCTCCCTTGATGAACAAAACCCTTCCCAGAACGACCAAGCCTCCTGATATTTCTTCAAGGTACCCAGAGCCTTGTAATCTGCCAGACAAAATCAGGGTATGAAACACCAATCTCATTAGCCCTAGGGGCTAGCGAACAAAACTTCTGCCAATCAAATCTAGACAAAGCATCCGTAATACCATTATCCGACCCAGGCACATGCGTTGCCCTAAAAATAATGTTAAACGATAAGCATTTGTTCACCAAATGCCTCAATAACCTCAGCGCCAGAGGAGAGGTAGCCTTTTGATTATTGATAGCATACACTACACCCATATTATCACACCAGAAAGTTATACTTATATTGCTAATGCGATTACCCCACAATTCCATTGCTACAATAATTGGGAACAATTCCAGCAACAGGAGATTCCTTGTGAGACCACCAAGAAAGGGGCCCCGAGGCCGCACACCACTCCCCTTCCAGGTAAGCACCAAAACCGGATGATCCAGCCGCATCCGTAAACAATTGAAGCTCCACATTATTGGCGGCAGGCGACATCCACAAACAAACCTCATTGAAGCTCTCCAAAAACAAACACCATATAGCCAAATCAACCCTAATTTCCTTGGTTATCCTTACCAGATGACAGGCTTTCGTAACCCCAACTGTAGCTCTCTCCAACTTCCATGGGGATAACACGACAAGCAAAGTTACGTAGACCAAGCAGTGATTGAACTTATTTTAACTGTACCTTACCCTACATCTGCAACGAGTCAATCACACCCCTCAACTTAGCGACTTTCTCCATAGGCAGCCTACAGCACCCTGCTCTAGTGTCAATTTCACGTATGACAATCTCTCCGTTGGACCTTCCAATTTGTCCGCAGCCACTGGAACTCCCATAACTCTAAAAAATGACTGAGCGGAACACAACAAATCCTGACACACCGTGGACCCACTTGGCCCAATGAGAAATAAAACATCCAGGTAATGGGCCACACTTTGATGGCCTGACCCCATAACAATACACCAATGAAGAAAACTTCTGAAACACTCAAAAAATGCGCAAGACACTGAACAGCCCATAGGCAAACATTTATCCACATAATAACCACCCTGCAAACGAAAACCCATGTACTTAAAGGAATATGGATGCAAAGGCAGAAGCCTTAATGCTGACTCAATATCGAGTTTTGCCAGCAATGCCCCGGCCCCGCAGCACTGCACTATCAGCAAGGCGTCTTCAAAGGATTAATACACCACCGAGCACTCAGATTCTGCAATCGCGTCATTCACGGACATACCATGCGGGTGAGACAGAATCTGTGTCAGCCTAAACTTACCCACTTCCTTCTTCGGTACCACACCCACCGGGGAAATGACCAAACCCTGAATCGGAGGGATAGCAAAGGGACAACACATTCTACCCAATCCAACCTCCTTATTCACTTTCTCCTGCACAACCAAAGGCAACTCCAGAGCTGATTTCAGGTTCCTGGGAGAACCCGTATGCACAGTTCCGCTTACCGGCAATTTAAACCCATACCTAAAACCATCCCATAAAAACTCTGAAGCCGGTCTATTGGGATACCAACCTAGCCATTTATCCAGCTCTGACAACACAATGGGAGAAAAGTCCTTAACGCGCAGAAGCTCCTGCGGTGGGTCTGTCAGTGGTAGCTGGACCACTCCTCTTAGGGCATTCTCTTCTGGGATACCCTCCTCCCAGGGCCTGATTAAGGGTTCCAGCCGCCCTAGGCTAATACACCGGTTGCTAATCAACCCGCCCGCCCCCCATTTATAAACAGTGGTTAAAGTGTAAATTCAGGAAAGTTTTACAATGAAGACAGCAGAAGTGGCAGTATGGCCACTGTGCGTATATATATATATATATATATATATATATATATATATATACACACACACACACACACACACACATACATATACATACACACCACACACAAAATTGTAAAATATAAATTAATACATAGAACACAATTAATTCTGCAAACATATTAAAATATCATTACAGTAAGATTTCGCAGTGAAATTTAGACAAATTGCTCCGTTCTCTCTTACCTGATCTTGAAGCGTAGACTACCTGCTGTTTTTTCTTGCTTGTACTTGGAGCATTGTTGCTAGTTGGCTGGATTCTGGAAACTTGGGAGTCCTGTTTCGAAAATGTGCAAAAATGTTATTATAGTGAAAAATGTTAACAAACCCTGAATGATACAAACACAACACTCCATTATGACCATATAAAACAACCTCCTAGTACAGGCACATATAGACAATAAAATATCTACAAATTATTTATAATCATATACTAACATCTACCAGCCCCATTTGTCAAGTATTTAACATTCTAGTGACCGCTGAGACTACAGAGATCATCCATGTCACTACCACACAATACAGAGATCATGTCCCCCACAAGCTATTTTATCACCTACCACAGCCATTTTTGTAAACCCTCACCAGAAAGTTTGACACCCTATCCATATCTTCTCCCACCCAACCACTTATTTGCTCACCCACCCCATTAATCACCTCACTTTAACCAATCCATTAACCCTCCATAGCCAATCCATTAACACCCCCCCCCTGCTAGCAAATTCATCAATGGTTGCAGATAATTCAGAAATCCCCCTAGGTAAATTCATCAATCTGTTGCAACCAATACATTGCCCCCCACCACACAATTCTTCAACCCACTGCAGGCAATTCATTAACCCCCCCAGGGCAAATTGATTATCCTATTACAGGCAATAGCATTACACCCCCCCAATGATCTACCTACTGCAGGTAGTTAAGTACCCCCCCCCCGCCCCCCCACAAAATCATCAACCCATTACAGGCAACTCATTACCCACCCCCCCAGGCAGTTCTTCAAAACCATTGCTGCCGATTCATTAACCCCCTCCCCACACCAGTAATCCCCCCCTCCTCAGTCGCCACCTGTATCACACCCTCCTCCATTATATTATAGACAAAACTTACCTGGATGTCTTCTGCTCCTCCTCTTTGCAGTCGCCGGCACTTCTGTCTTCTGACAGGCAGCTAACAGTAACCCGAGGATGTTAGCTGTCCTGCCATGAGATCATGTGACCACACTAAGCAGTGACAGCGCACCCGCTCTGGCAGGACAGCTAACATACTCGGATTTAAAAATAATTAAAATATAAAAACAGATATTAATGTGCCCGACACTCCGCCCCCCGGGACCCAGCGCCCCAGGCTGCAGCCTGGTCAGCCTATTGGCTGATCAGGCCCTGCCTCCTCCACACACTGCACAGGCATGCTTGAACCTACAGGCCGCACCTCTGTCACAATGACCTCTGTTGTATGCAAAACATCTACTCCGAAAGGGCTGGACCAATCTATTCTGCCTCACATTCTTACAACCCAAATACATCACCAATAAACCATTCTGTTTCCTGCAAAATGCCTCATCATAATGCCTCCACATGTTACCTCTAGAGCGGGTATACATCCCCTGGATCAAGAATATTTATTTGAAGATGGGCTCTTCTGGCCTGCTCTCCAAGTAAGAAGCAGCAAACACCAGGAAACCCTCCAACCAATTGGATAAATTTCTATAAGCCTCCTCACCCACCCCAGAGCGTAACATTGCTGCTGCCAAAGCATCCTTAGCCTCGTTAGTAATGGGAAAGAGATAAAGAGCAAGAAAGGGGGGGGGGTAATGAGAGTGGGGGTGGAGGAAAAAATGAAGAGGTGGGGAAAGCTGAGCCTGAAGTGCAGGGGAGGGTGGATGAAAAATGTTGCTGCAGGGCGGGTGAGGTATACACAGGCTGGCAATAGGTAGGGACATTGGAGGACCTGCAGGAGGCTGAAGGACTGACTGTCCTTTGTGACCCAGGAATGGAGGGATTGCTTGGGCCCATGGCCTGAGTCCCCAATCGTTGGTGGCGGAACTAGAAATGATTGGGAGAGGGAAGGAGGAGACAGAGCTATAGAGGTGCGGGGAAAGAAAACTAGTGGGGGCACCTGAAACAATGCCCTGACTTGTGGCTACAGCAGGGAACTGCTGTGAAACATTAGACAAGGAGGGGATGGAAGAGGGAAGGGGATTAGTGGCCAATGTAATTATATCGGCAGAGCCTGCAGCATCTCCCCCCCAGCCTGATTGACAGACTTGCATTCGGGGGGAATTTATACCCGCGCCTCTGCGCGAGCATGCTGCCGCGCACCTCTTTCGTTGAGGCGGCCGTGGCGGACCCCCCTCGCTTGCCAGATCCCCGGCCTGCGAGGGGGGTGGGGGAATCACCCAGCGGCGAGTCCTGGGCCTGTGCTCGCCACCTGAGAATGGATGCAGGGGGGGAAACATCCTCTAATAGGCGTGGGAGGGGACCCGGACATGTTTGGCCCTCAGAATGGTGGGCAAGGGAAAGAAAAGAGTAATAAAAGGGGAAAAGAGAGAGGGGGGAATCAAAAAAGGAGAAAAAAGAGGGAAAATATAAAAGGGGGAGGGCAAGGTGCGATAGAAGGAGACAGTCAGGTAAAGCAGAGGAGAGCAATAAGCAGAGAAAACTATATGCAATAAACAAAATACAATACAGTATAACACAACTTTGCACAGTATATACTGACCAGGACAGCAGAGCAGGATATAGTCACTCAAAACTCTCCAGACGGTAAGGGGAAGCTAACTGCTCATTCCTGAACCTTATCCTCCTTCCCCATTATAATCTTTCCCCCTACGTTCCCTCTGATTGTCTGACCCTTGCCCCATCCCCCCCAGCAAAGTTAACTCTTGCTAAACTCAGTAATTTCTTTTACCTGCCCCCTCAGCGTTTATGTTACCTCAGGCTAATCCCCGCCCTCTGTTATCCTTCTTATTGACTACTCTGCTGTCTGAGCTCTTGTGTTGCTGAACCGAGCTGTGCTCCTGTGTATCCGACCCAGCTGTGCTACTGTGTATCCGACCCAGCTATTCATTCTGACTACTCTGCTTCCTGTACCTACATGTATCCGAAACAGTTTATTATTGTCCTTCCCTCTCCCAGAGTATCGATGTAACCATCTCTACGACTCTCCTGACTCACTAATAGGAGTCTTCTGTGAGACGCAACCGTAAGTACAAAGGCCTATGGATCTGGAGGATGAGGTAGGATGAGCAGCAGAGCACTGGAGCGCAGAGATCCTTATAAGCTGAACAACCCTGAAGCTTGATCCATTATTAAGCATGATGCCCTGCACTGAACCCTCAGATCTAAACTGTGGAACAGATGACACAGGAATAGTCTGTGGAGAGAACTACAGTGGAGTAGAGCTCTGAGATCCTAGTCGGTAGTACAGCATAGGTACAGGATCGTGATGCATGACATTCTGCGGAATAGCCACAAGTCTTGGTTGAGGAACAGGTGACAGGAATTTTTATGGTGAAGCGATGGGCTGCAGAGAATTAAAGCACTGAGATCCCGGTGGGCAGTATAGTCTCAGAACAGAAACAATGATGATGTGCTATGTTCAGCAGAATAGCCACAGATCTTAATCGTGAAACCGATGACACAGGTTTAAACAAAGAAGCGGTGAGCTGCAGAGAACTGAAGTGCTGAGATCCCATTAGGCAGTATAGCCTGGAAGCAGGATCGATGATGATGCGTAATGTTCTGCAGAGAAGCCACAGGTCTGGATCGTGGAACAGTAGACACAGGTAGCTTGTCATGAATGGAAGCAATCAGGAGTCAGAGAGAACAGTGTCCTCACAGGGAAGGAGACCTGAACATCTGACAATGGGAGATAGGAGGGAGTGCCTTAAATAGTGAACTGACCTATAGTCAGCCAATATGAATCCAGACGAGGTTTGAAAGTGCCGGGTTTGTACATGCGCAGCAGTGCCGGCAAAATGGCGTCAGAGAGTGGAGAATGCCGTGCAGCCCTAGAGGTAGCGGTAGTCACGGAAAACCGATATGTCAGCTGTCCTGGACAAAGTAGCAGGTGAGATGTGTGGTAGTGAAGAAAAGAATGGGGTAGAGACATTGCCATTTGCGAGGATAGCTACTGTTGCCTTGTAATAAAGAGCCATGATCCCCCATGGAAAATTACAGCCGAAGCCCATATTCTCTAAGGTAAACTACATGAACGACCAAGTGACCCTATCAAAATCCTTTTCTGCATCAAGAGCCAACACAAGGGCAGGTGTCACATATTTATATACAACATGTAACAAATCTACAGCGTATCTAGTGTTGTTTGTCACATGGCACCTGGGTATAAAACCCACTTGATCTGGAAAAACAAGGGAATGAAGCAAAATTATTTGACAGAATCTAGACAAACTATTTTACAACAACATTGAGGAGCAACTGTAAAAATTTATTTTATGTACAGCAGACATTAAGGTCAGCCTAATAAATGTGGAAAAAAAATATTTAAAAAAAATATTTTTTATACAGATTTAATTTCTAATCATAAATGACTATATTATTGACAGGTAACATTAATTGTTTTTTTTTTTGTGCAGCCTTTTGAGATTTAATATTCCACATACGTATTGTACGCATCCTGGAGTTGAGAACAACTGCACGATGCACTCAGTATACGTGCCTTAATGACTCAGGCACTCAGTCACCTCACTAGTCACTGGCCAACTAATTCAGCGTCAGTCGCCCCACCCCAAACACAAAACCAGCTATTTATGTTTCTTCCCCAGCATTAAGTACTAAACCAGAATTTAATCACACCCATCACCTGTCAACCTGTGTGTGAAGGAGTGTAAGTGATTAACCCTGAGCCTGCACACTCCCAGAAAGACTATCACTCTCTCTTTTAATAATCCGTGGACAACTGCCCTTTTTGCCAGAATAGCTAGTGCTTATTTTTGGATAGAAACAATAAATGCCGTGGGGTCTCTTTAATCTTTACCAGAGGATCACATTAAAGAGCTCCAAGAGCAGAGGAGAAACTTCCGCTACAAACTTTTCATGGTAGGTTGCCGTTTGGTTCGAACCTTATACCAGAACTATGTCCCTATGTGTGTTATTTTATTTCATATTATATTATAGCAGGCTCTGAATTTGGAGATAGATTACATCTTGAACCAAATTGGAATATTGGAATGGTGTAGGCACAGTATAGGTTTCAGAGACTGCAGCCATGTTTTATGTTGCTAAATATGATCAGAGCTGTTATAAAGCAGGTCAGCCTCCACTTATCACTAATAATATATGGATGTTTCAATCCCTGTTTTTTCCCCGATTTCAGCCCCAATCTGAGATATTAACTGCCGTTCTCTAGTGGCGGGCAAGATGGAGGCATTCATTTGGTTGATTAAGCTGTGGTATAATGAGTAGTTGTTGGCTCACATCATATTTGTATTTGTATTTTGGCCCAACATGCAGTGTATTCCGCATTGCAAAGAGCTGCATTTCAAGAGGGACAGTAGGAGCATTAGACCCAAATCAATTTCTATCAGGGTGAACTCAGTGGAAAAAAATCCTAGGGCAGACGGTCTAAGGGACAAGGATTGCAGTTCTCAAGATGGGGATACTTCAAAATCTGATCACTGGGCTCTCAATATAAATGAGTGGAACATCCACTGGGGAACCATGGCCAAAGAAGTTTGGAGCTCTTTGTTCTCCTTTGTCAGGGGGATGAGTAAAATAAGGGAAATATACAAATTAAACTGGATTGCTTTGGATTCAGCATGGAGTCTCATATCTGTCACCAACAATTGCTGTGTCATACCCCAATCTCTTTCAAAATTATGGTGAACACTAGCTCTTGATCCAAAGTGGTATATTTGAATGATTCATGCCCAGTGTAGTTTTCAGAGATTGTGATCTTCCTTTATGTTGGTGCTAAGTCATTTTGCATTCACATGGCTGTGGGAATTGGCTATGAGAATATTGAGGTCCAGGCTATGAATGGCTGGATATGGTAGGGATATATAAGC
This sequence comes from Mixophyes fleayi, assembly GCF_038048845.1. NCBI lineage: Eukaryota > Metazoa > Chordata > Amphibia > Anura > Limnodynastidae > Mixophyes > Mixophyes fleayi. Next base: position 234,935,869 of record NC_134404.1, on the reverse strand, counting down.
CTTATGTTCACCAAAATGGCCATTACTTTAGTATACTTGACTACTTGCTACACAAAACAACATCAGCCTGTCTTCACTTTCAGTACTTACTTATAAACCAAAATATACCACTTGTAACTCTAGTTCTCAGTAGACCTAATCAACAGGAGTGACCTTATAATCCTTAGAAAAGAATCTGGAAAATAAATCTGCACCTTTACTACACTGTCACACTTCTATCACAACTATCACAAAATTATTGTGATAGTTTAACCAAACATTTATTTTTAGTAGCCGTGTGCAGAAATTTCCAAATAAAAAAGCAGTCTTTTTTATTACAAGTCAAAGATACTGGTAATGTGTTCACTTAAGACAGTACTGAAAGGTGATCTGTTACATCCTGAGCCATTTAATATAAGGAATGACTGAGCACACAATGCAAGTAAATTGAAATGTCAGAATACTGATGTACATCTCTATTTCTCAATGCCTTACTTAATGGACTCTAACATATATGATCTCTATTTTTGTACCTACAATATATTTGCATGCAGTGCATGCACACCTTTATTATAAAAGGTTGCCATATCACAAGTGAATTAATATTGATTTATACATAATACTTTTCTAAAAATTATGCTCCTCTGCATATGGTTCATGAACAACCATTCTAAAAGGGTAGCAAACTAGAATGATATTCAAGATATGTTTTCATTAGTAATGTGAAGATTTCTCCCCAAAATTTCAGTAAAAAGCAAGTAGTGACCATGCTTTCAAAATTCAAACATATTATAAGAAAAGAAACATTAATACTACTGCTAACCCTGTGGAGTGGTTTGGCAAACACGATGTAAGACGTACTCTGTGAATATTCCAGTAAGCTGAACCATTACATTCACAGCCATCCTTATAATCTTCCCTTCAACAGCCACTCTTGAATTTTTGGTACATAATGAGCTGGTTATTGGTGCCCATATGGGTAAGAGGCATCTGTGAATTGTGAGGACCAGCTCTTCCCACATAGCTTAACGCTTCTGGCTCAAAACCTGCTTCCTTCACCTGAGCATGCACCCTGGCTGGCGATGTAACTGGAGCTGAGAAGACAATCTGAGTAGAACTGAAGCACCTTATTATTGTCAAAGTTCCCTCCAAATAACCTACTAGCACTAGTCTCAGATATCTAGTGATGGATCTCTCTGCAATTCTCTGTGAGAAAAACAGAAACTGAATAGTGCAGGGAAAGGTGTTATAAATAATACAGTATGATCCTTGTAATAGCAGATAGCTATAAAATAGAGAACTGTTGAACTGAAAAATAAGCAATTTATGTAAAACAATACAACAAAGTCTAGAAGATAAATTCTCGCAAATATGAATATAAATTTATATAAAAGATTGACAATATCACTGGCAATGAATATCATCTATTAATATTAGACATGTAAGACTCAAATCAAAGCAGTGCTGATTAGATAGAAGAAAAACAATCACACCACCACAATTCACAATTAGAAACTCAATAGTTTTTATGAGACTGAATCGTCCCCACCTGATACTGTATGTTCAAATAGTCACAAGCTTGACATGCACTAAAACTAGAGAGACAATAATCCATAGAGGTAATGAAAAAGTTTAACCAAGGTCTAAAACCGGGGGCCGCTGCTTTTTTTCTTGAAATTCACTAATAAATTCCATACGATTAGGAATATAATTTTAGTAATCACAAAAACAAGAAGGTGTGGTTGCACACAGCTACGGGACTTTTATTCTATTGTTTATGATTCAATATCATTTCCCAAAATGAATAGGGTGCACTCTTACATGTTAACAGTCATAAGCTAAACAGGAAGAGAAAGAACAAAAGAGGCACTCCAGTCCCAAATAATCAATTGGTGAAAATATAAAACTTTAGTTTTATTTCATCTTATTAAAAAGCAGCAAAATATAATTTCGCTCACATTTCTCGCACATTTGGCTGATTCAAGTTCAGGACACCTCTTAGAATGTGTTTTTTAGCTGTATCACTTGTACCAGCTACAGGGAAGGTGTAAGTGCTGAATGATAATGTTGACTACACGTATGCATTCCACAACATGTGTTTGCAAGTAAGAGAAACTATAAAAATGCATTTTATGTACACTACGCATTATAAACACCCTGATTTATGTATTTCAAGGAAAAAAATATTTTAAACATATGTTTTTTTAGCAAGTATTTTATTAAGAATTGTTAATTATTTTTTTTAAATACCCCAAAAATCTTTAAGCTATAAAGCGCTTATTAAAAACCAAGTGCAAATAACAAACAGAAATATTAAGGAGAATACTTAAATTTTGTAATAGGCAGCTCCCCAGTCGTTCAACACCTGTCTGCAAGTGTCATACCTAGTGATTGAGATACAAAAAGACAGGGGGCGCCAAACATAGTGTATTAAAAGTGATAACAAATGTAAAACACGCTCCACACATAAGTAGTGCCCGTACCAAATGGTCAGTGAATCTAGGCCAGGATTAGCAGTCACTCTGATGGTACCAGATGGAATAGGAACTTCTCAACGAGCCTAATGTTCAAATAGCACATCCAATCATGATCCTGATGACTATCGCGGATCTGCAGACTCAAATATGGCCACAATAGTGTGATATCATAAAAACATTACAGAATATCAGCGCAAACATGTATTTAATAGCAGCAAATCAGCTCTGCAACACAGTAAAACAAATGCCCGTACATAAGAATAGTAAAAACACGCTTATCTGTCCTCTGGCACATGCGCAGATAGTAGGCGTACCAGCCGGCAACGTCCCATACACATCCCACAACGGTCACAGGATACAGACAAGAACAGCTCTCCGACGTGTTTCGTCTTATATAAAGACTTTTTCAAGGAGTAATGAATATAAACCACTGTGGACTCTTAAATACTTAGTTGTCTTTACATACAACCAAAGTGTAGTTTCGGAAGTGTGGGCGGAAGCCATCTCTATCCCGATACCTCACATCCGGTTTGGTCATTTCCGGTATATCGATCCACATAAAAAACATTCCCAATCAAATAGTATTGTATACAGAACTATTTACAAAAGTACAAAATGGAATTCCTATATACATAAAGTGTATTTAGATCCTCTTAATATATAACATTAAAAGTATGGGCAAAGGTATCTCAAGCCCGATATGTCATATCCGGTTAGGTCACTTCTGGTATAGCGAAAAAAATACATTACCATGACAATAGTCCACATAAAGGACCTATATAAGCGAAAACACACATTAGAGACATAATTGATGTTACAATCAGGGCCATCATATCTAACACAAATAAAATGCTATCTAATACATAGAATTCTGACTATTACATATATAAAATATTCCATACATTGGAACAATATAGTGATACATACAATACCAAATATACATAATCAACCCACAAAATATGGGCTCCATGTAACGGATCAAACTAATACATAGCCAATCTAGCTATATAAATCAATGTACAATATTAGCCAAAAGGACATCACACCAATAAAGTGCTAGATGACGATAATCCTAAAAAAGAGAAAAGGGTTACCAACAGTATATACATTATACAAGGAAAGAGGTCATTTCAAATGCTTCATTGAGACCTACCGGTGCCAAAGTATCTAATTTATATAACCAGTACATCTCTCTACACGTGAGTTTCCTCCCCAAGTCTCCACCACGTGCACCCAACACCACATGCTCAATCCCTTTAAATTTAAGACCGCTAGGATCAGCACCTTTCCCTGAGTTATTAAGAAATGTAGTCTTAGTATCTTTCACCTTTTTTAGTAGGCTAGGTGCTAGCAGGGACTTTAAATTCCTAGTTCTCTTAAAGACAATATCTGGTTTAGATGAAACTACAGAGCCCAAAATAGTGTCCATGCAGATTAAGTTCCAATGCTTATTCAAAACAGACTTGATTCTCTTCTCATCTTTACTATATTCAGTAATGAAAGGGACAAAACCCTGTCGTCCCTCCTGATTTTTGTTCTTATATACCAACATATCTTTTCTATCCACACCATTTGTTTTAACTAATGCCTCAAAAATAATTGGATCTGGATAACCTCTCTCCCTAAATCTTTCGGCAAAGATGAGGGATTATTCCCTGTATGAATTATCATCTGAACAGTTACGTTTAATACGATTAAACTGCGATTTAGGAATATTATCTTTCCACTTCATCAAGTGACAGCTGTCATAGTGCAGATAGCTATTTGTATCAACCTCTTTAATAAAAGTCTTTGAATGAATTTCAGAACCTTTACTTTCAAGGGCCAGTTCTAAATATTCTATACTAGTACTATCAATCCTGGATGTAAACTTTAAATTGAAATTTAATTTTTTTAAATAGTTTATTTTGCATGTGTTCTAATGGGATTTTATATTGCACTTATTCATGTGCCTATCCTGCACTGTGTTCTGTCTGTCTGTATACTTATGCCCTGGCAGCATTTCAAAAGGAAATGCTGCGTTCACATTGCGTTCGGAGATGAATCAGGGCCATAGTGGTTCAAGACACTTTTATGAAAAATATAATTGTAACCCATGTGGTTTTAGGGGTTGAAAATATTAATTCTATTACAGTATAAGAGGGTGGACACAGGTATAGAAAACTCTGTCAGGGAGAGGTGTCATGGATATTTAAATTGCATTGTATTTAGGAGAAAGGATTCTACAGAAAACAGTGGGGTGGAGACAAAGGAATCTACAGAAAACAGGGGGGGAGAGAAAGGATTCTACAGAAAACAGGGAGGGGGGAGAGAAAGGATTCTACAGAAAACGGGGAGGGGGGAGAGAAAGGATTCTACAGAAAACGGGGAGGGGGGAGAGAAAGAATTCTACAGAAAACGGGGAGGGGGAGAGAAAGGATTCTACAGAAAACGGGGAGGGGGGAGAGAAAGGATTCTACAGAAAACAGGGAGGGGGAGAGAAAGGGTGCTACAGAGAACGGGGGGGGAGGATGCTACAGAAAAAGTGGGGGAGAACGGGGGGACTGCTACTGAAAACAGGGGGGAAGAGAAAGGATGCTACGGAAAATGGGGGGGGGGAAGGATGCTACAGAAAACGGGGGGAAAGGGAAGCTTAATACAGAAAATTCTGAGGCCTTACAATGACATAAAAGAAGCCATGGGGTTACAGAGCTCCAAGCTGATTTTTAATATACTGTAAATTGCAGTATTGCAGTTAGTATGCTCTTTCTATATAATCCATAATTATTACAAATTAATATTTATATAATCTCACAGTTTATGAAAATTAATTTAGTGGTGTTAATATGTTAACGCTGTGGCATAATATGATTTGGGGGCACTACTGTATGGCATAATACGAATTGAGGGTACTCCTTTATGGCATAATATGATCTGGGGGCACTATTGTGGCATACTATGATTTGGGGGCATTACTGTGTGGCATAATAAGAACTGGGGCACTACTGTATGACATAACATGAAATAACGGCCTTACTGTGTGGCATAATTTGAACATGGGACACTACTGTATAGCTTAATATGATTTGGGGACTTTATAGTGGCTTAATCTCAATTAGGGACACACACTCAGGCCTGAGGGAAGGAGGAAAGTGTTAATATAGGCTATTCATTTAATGGTGTAGGATAGGTGGCTAATTGTTTAATAGGTGCTATTTTATTTGTGGCGTGATATGGGTCAATTTAATTTAATAGTGGGGACTATCAATTTAAGATGGGGTGATTGAACCTTTAATTTAATGCTGGGGTGGTTTGGGGGCTATTAATTGAAAGTGGGGCTTTTTGGGGAAAAAAATGTCTATTTATTAAATGTGAATATGAATTACTTAATGGATTTGATGGTTGCGGGAAATAGGTATATTTTTTAAATGGAAATGCTATATAATTTCTTGCTGGGGTTGTTTGGGGGGGAGGGAAATAGGTTTATTAGGTTTATTTATTAAATGGGAATACTATTAATTTAAGGATGGGGCTTGCTGGAGGGAAATAGGTATATTTATTAAATGCGCATGATATTAATTTAATGTCAGGGCTAGTTGAAGGGAAATAGATGTATTTATCAAGTGTGAATACTATTATTTTAATGCTGGGGCTGGAGGGAGGCCTAATTTTAAATCATGGGTGCTATATTGATTTAACAATGGGGCTGGTTGGAGTTTTCTAAATTTCATGTACCCATTTTTTTTTTTTACAAATTGTACCCACAACATTCCAGGATCCGAACATGTAGCAACTGATCTAAAGACACTAGCAGCCACAAGTTGTGAAAGTGACAATACAGGTAGGAGAGACCAGGACAGTCTGCCAACTGTCCTGAATTTGGTGGATGGCTAAGTGGTTAGCACTTCTGCCTTACAGCACTGGGGTCATGAGTTTGATTCCTGACCATGGCCTTATCTGTGAGGAGTTTGTATGTTCTCCCCATGCTTGCGTGGGTTTTCTCCGGGTGCTCCGGTTTCCTCCCACACTCCAAAAACATACTGGTAGGTTAATTGGCTGCTAACAAATTGACCGTAGTCCGTGTGTCTGTTTGTGAGTGTGTGTTAGGGAGTTTAGATTGTAAGCCCCAATGAGGCAGGGACTGATGTGAGTGAGTTCTCTGTACAGCGCTGCGGAATTAGTGGCGCTATATAAATAAATGATGATGATGATGATGACTGCCCCGTTAGACAGGACTTTGACTCCAAGGACAGGTTGGAAGTATGTCCTGCTTCACACTGTACTGCCTGTAAATGGAGAACTGTGTGCACCTAACAGTAGTGCACACAGTATTGCCTGTGTATATGTTGAAAATGTGTTTTATAACTATATTACATCATAGGAGCCCCCCTGTATTAAGAGCCCTGGGCCCCCCGAGCCTTAATCCAGCTCTGGTTAGCAGGAGGAATCTGATAGTTGCTCCCAGTTCCCGGACAGGACACAGACTGCAGAGCAAGGCGAGGAGCTCTAAACTCATGAGATTTTTTAATCTTGTCAGACTAAGAGCTTCCCTTCTCACTCTACAGGAAGTTAACATAGTTGATATAGTAACATAGTAACATAGTAACATAGTTGATGAGGTTGAAAAAAGACACCAGTCCATCAAGTTCAACCTATTTTGGATCTCCTGCGATCCTGCACTTATATTTGAAATTAATCCAGAGTAAGCAACCGCCAATCTGTTTCAATTGTGAAAAATCCCCCCAGACTCAATATTGCAGTCCTATTTTTACCCTATATCCACTACTATCCTTCATTTTAATTAACGGTCGTTTCCCTGGATACACCTTTCCGCTAAAAATTTGTCTAACCCTTTCTTAAACATATCTATTGAATCTGCCATCACAACCTTCCCTGGCAATGAATTCCATATCTTGACTGCCCTTACTGTAAAGAACCCCTTCCTTTGCTGGTTGTGAAATTTCCTCTCCTCTAACCACATGTCCTGTGTATGGTCCTTGGGGTAAAAAGTTCCCATGAAAGCTCTCAGTATTGATCCCTAATGTATTTGTACATAGTAATCATATCTCCCATTAGACGCCTCTTTTCTAAAGTAAACATGCCTAAACTGGCTAACCTTTCCCACCCTAATGGATGCCAGCAGCATCAGAATCATAAATAAGTACAGTGGACTGGGGGTGTCGTAATGTGTCTGGGGGGGGGTGTGGCATGATGTGCATGGGGAGGACATGATAAATGTAATATTTTATCATAATGTATGTACCATGTTGACGACGCCTCCAATATATTGTGGCCACACCCTTGGCACACAGGTTTTTTCTTGCTCATCAACAGAGGTTGGCATGTATGCTTTAAATGCCCCACTGCTGTCCATCAAAATGGATTGAGTATTATTATTCTCAGATTTTGCCGTTATATTATTGACTCTTGGCCAATATATATACATGTCATTATAGGTGCACCTATATATTTGATGTTTTAATGACCAGCTATTGTAGTCAATTTGTTTGAAATCAAGTGGCGCTACCACTGGTTATGTTTTATATTTATATTCATATGTTAATAAATTATATTTGTTGAAATTCCGCAGTGTTTCACCAGTTCATTGTGATTGTTATACCATTGTAAACTTTTTTGTGCTTTTTTATATATATTTTTTAAGGCTGCAGACCTCATACATTGGTATCAACAGTTCACCACCATATCTTTAGCACCAAGGTATTTTTGTTTATATTGATATACACAACTGTTATATCACTGGAATTAAGGAATTATATTACATCAGATATATAGTCTGAATTCAGGACAGTCATACACAAAGAGATTAAGGTACTTACTGCTGAATTTAAGTAGCAACCCAGTGATTCTAGGTTCCATAACTGCTGCAATGGAACAGAACGTCAACGATATATGCAACTTTCAAGAAGTTGTGGAATCAGAACTTAAACATTTAAAAAAGCATTTGGAAGACTCCAAAGCTTGCACCTTAATCCTACTTTGTGTCGATGACTCTCCCTCTCTCCCTTTACCTAGGCAATATAGCTTGTTGGTAGCCCATTATTTGCAACAGGATGTACTGCTTTGTTATCTTGGAAGACATTCCCTGGTAGTCTCTATATATCTTTTCCCCCTCTCACCTATTCAACCCTAAATTATTCTTCCTTTCCCAGGAACTTGAGACATGATTTTGACTGACCATAGCACAAACTGCTCACACAGGTCAGCTGAGGTCTCCTTGTATCCTGGATTGGTCACTAACCTGTTTTGGTAGAGCTGCAAATTCAGAGGGTAAATTTATCAAGCTGCGGGTGTAAAAACAGTGGAGATGTTGCCTATAGCTAACAATCAGATTCTAGCTATCATTTATTTAGTACATTCTACAAAATGACAGCTATAATCTGACTCTCACTTTTTGAAACCCTTAGCTTGATAAATTTACCCCCGGGTCACAAGGTCACAAATGGTTATTAAAGTAATTCTATCATTTTCAAATAAGCATTGAACAAGCGATTGTGTTGTTTCCAAAGTAATTTATTTTAGCAGATGCAAAATTTAACAATTCAATACATGATTATAATACAGTACAACCAATATCAAAAGATAAATACATACCGCACTCCCACTGGCACCAGCGGAAAGTATTTCACTCCAGAATACTGTGGTCAGAGTAGACTGAGGCCAGTGCTAGTGAGAGCTGTTATTATATACACTCAGTGTTACAGTGAGAACAATGCAGATGGTGTGGCTTGCTTCTATAGGTCCAGACTTCAGGTGGGTCCAGTGTAAACAGGTCATAGCCTAGTTCAAACAATCTCCTCCAAGGCTGAGGGTCAACATTCCAGATGATTCTCCTGCCCAGAAACCAGTTTAATCTAGTCTATTTACACATTACAGTCAGCTTCACTTTTAAGTATTTATTACCTAACATCACTAACTAGAGTATGCAATGTGCGATCTCTTCAGCTAAATAACCGGACAACTGCTGATGAATAGGGGATTAAAATGATACCAGACATGACACATTTCCTATAACACGTACCTTAAATAACACTAAAGTGTACATATAATCATAATTTATAAACTAATAATAAACTAAATACCATCTGCTGATAAATCACTGTGGAATGGAATCAATATAAATATGAAATATATGAATAACTAAATGTTGTAGTGCGAGTGCGTGCGTGCGTATTTTACCGCGTGATAGCGCCATGCCCCGTGTAGCGTGGCATATTGAGTGCAATCGCACAATAAAACAATATTAAGCAATATACTTTTGTTCATCCAATTATACGACTTCGACATGGTATATGAACAATCATATTCTAAAAAAAATTAAATATACAGAAGATCACACATGTACTTGAGGACTTTCAAGATAACAGTGCCTCATTCAATATCTCTCCTACAATCAGATGTGAAACTCATAAGGTAACTATTATTGGCGCAATTATCAGTTTGTCATCTTCAGAAAGAAAAGTTTTTGCAAAATTTGTCACATGTATGTGCTGGTGCTCTATTGCCATTTGGAGGCTTTTGGGGGACCTCTTGGTATGTTAGCTCTAAAACACATATATGTATGACCCAAGTATAGGGACTATCACTGTTTAGAGTTAGGACCACCCTATTAGTAGAAGCACCTTGACGGGGCGGATGGCTTTCCATACATTTACAAATGTGTGCAACTAAGATTTCTGCATTTTTATGTATAAACAAAATTAGCAGCTCTTTGCTAGTTATTGCAGTGTGTTTGGGGATTCTTTTCTGTGTTTATTACATGCATTGATCCAACTGATCGTCACCAGAAAAACCCAAGACGTAAAACATAAAATCAAACTCTTTGCACTCAGAGGCCAGGTTGATAAATTGCTATAATCTAAAGCAGCCAAGGCCATCCAGTGATTTTATGAGAGAGGGGGAAAAGCAGCCCGATTTTAATGTGTAAATTTACCAAATTAAATTAAACCAACCTATCTATCAACCTACCTGAAAAAAAAATGCAGAAAAATTTCAAACATATTACATCTCCCTTTATAATTTACACCACCTATAATATCTTAACTAGCTTGCCAAAAAACATTAGACTTACACACTTCTAATCAGCCCAAGCTATTAGAAACACAGAATTCTGATTTAAATAAATAAATAGCAACAGAAGAAATTCTGCAGACAGTAAAGTCCTTTAAAAATGCAGAAGCGCTTGGTCCTGATGCACTCACAGCATCCTACTATAAAATGGTGCCTATGCTTTTACATTATCTTGAAAGCAAGAAATTTGAAAGAGACATCGTCAAGACAGACATGCTTGTCATCCCTAAAGAAGAATGTGAGCACAGTTTATGTGCCAACTACAGGCCCTTATCTCTCTGTAATGTGAAGTTGAAGTTATTTGCCAATTTACTAGCTAACAGACTTGCCTCTATTATGCCAACTTTGGTTCAGCCAGACCAAATAGAATTTCTTCCAGGCCATCAATTGTCGGACATCTCAAGGAGAGGGATAAAACTAATCCATGCAAGCAATGAAAAGTTAATTCTAGCTCTGGTGGTGTTTCTGATGGGGTTTCTTGTCATTTTATGAGATGTACTCTTAAAGAAAGGGTTACCATGGAAGCTTCTTGAACAGTATCACAACACTATACTATACCCTTTTCCTCAGTCTTTGCTAATGGTACCACTTTGACCCTCTTTTTCATTGCAGACAGGGTTATTTTTTGTCCCCCCTAATCTTTGCCCTCATGATGGAGACATTGACATCTTGAATTCGCAGTAACCCAACATAATGGGAATACAAGCTGGCTCCCAAGAATTTAAACTCTCTATGTACCCCAATGGTGTTTTATTGGCATTAATAAATCCCTACTTATTAGTACCTTACCTTCTTAAGGAAACCCAGTATTAAAGTAATTCTATCGTTTTCAAATAAGCATTGCCCAAGCGATTGCATTGTGTTTCCGAAGCACAAAGTAATTTATTTTAGCAGATGCAAAGTTTAACAATTCAACACATGATTATAATACAGTACAGCCAATACCAAAAGATAAATATATACGGCTGCATTCGCATGCGCTCGCTGCGGTCCCACGGGTACCAGTGGACAGTATATCACTCTAGAATACTGTGGTCAGAGTAGACTGAGGCTAGTGATAGCACAGCTATGATTATATACATTCAGTGTTACAGAGAGAACAATGCAGATGACGTGGCTTGCTTCTATAGGTCCAGACTTCAGATAGGTCCAGTGTAAACAGGTCATAGGCTAGTTCAAACAACCCCCCTCAAAGGCTGAGAGTCAACATTCCAGATGATTCTCCCTCCCAGAAACCAGTTACAACTAGTCCATTAGCATTTTACAGTTTGGTATCACTCTGACTATTTATTCCCTAACATCAATAACTAGAGTATGCAATATGCGATCTCTTTGGCGAATGAACCGGACAGCTGCTGATGAATAGGGGATTAAAATTATATCAGACATGACACATTTCCTATAACCTGAACCTTAAATAACACCGAAGTGTACATATAATCATATTATATAAACTAATAATAAACTAAATACTATCTGCTCATAAATCACTGTGGATTGGAATCAATATAAATATGAAATATATAAATAACTAAATATTGTAGTGTGAGTGTGTGCATGCGTATTTTACCGTGTGATCGCACTATGCCACGTGTAGCGTGGCATACTTAGTGCAATCGTACGATAAAACAATATTAACCAATATACTTTCATTCATCCAATTATACGACTTCGACACCAGATACACAGAGAACTGTCCAGCTCCAAAATCAGCAAGGATAAATCTGAAATTCTATCTTCAACAAGTACTCAGACAGAATTACAACCAGAAAAAGATAAATGTTTGGACATCTTCCTAATCAGTCATTATGATCAGCTATATTAGGCAAACTTCCCAACTTTGTTAGATACTCTAAAGAAAAGTCTGTAAGATTGGTATAGACAATTTATATTGTGAGTTGGTAGATTATACCTATTTCAAACTCTTACAATCAAAATTCCATCAAAAGTATCGAAAACATTAGAAAATGAAATGGCTAGATTTGTCTAGTCGGGCAAGATGCCCAATATGCGACTATGTACACTATATAGACACCCTTTGGAGGGGGGGGGCTGAACTTTCCTAATATCTAAAAAAATATTATATCCCTACTCACCTGTCCCAAACATTCCTATTCCATTCTAATAGCTACTCCAGGCTATGAGTTGGCATTGAAGCTAGCTTATTGGACATCCTATCACACTGCCCACTCCCACCCTCCTCTTTTCCTGCTACAACAGGCTTTTTATTAAGCATATGGGACTACAGCACGAGAGCATATCAGCTCATATGTAACCTCTCCTTAGTGAATCCATAACAGTATAGAGCAGCTTTCCCTCCTGGACAAGACCACAAATCTTTTAGAGTATGGACCGATCACATTATAAAATTCTTTGGGGTAATTTTCTTTTTTAATTTTCAAATCAGTGGCATTCATTATGATTCACAAGTTTTGATGTTTAATTTGTCTCAGATAATTTCTGGAGATTCATATAACCCCACTACTGACACAGATGATGTTTATGTATAAAGCTGAGCAGAAAAGAGTATAATGCAGTTTGCAGACAACTAGCTAAATCCACAGGGTGAAGAAAGCATGGATGGACACTTCCTTTATCACAGTATAGCAGTTGATGTTCTCTCTCCTGCACATAACACTAAAACCACAAATCTTTAATGTTATAATAAAATGAAAACCACGAGAAAGTTTGCCAAAAAAAAGTGATCACAGCTTTAATTATCTGGAATGGTGGCAAAGAAAACACAAGCAAACAATCACTTCCTGCCAAAATAACAAATAACCAGTTTTGGGCAATGACATGTTTTATCCTATCAGAAGATATCTCAGGGAAGGGAGCTGTCAATTCCCATTATCATCCCTGGTGGGTCATAAAACAGAGCCTCTGAGGGATCAGAGGGGTGTTCATTTTGGGAAAGAATGACCTAAGAGGTGATGCTCTTGCTAGGGTAAACTTGACATCAGTACTCCATTAGATTTGTGTGCTATTGGGATTTTTGCGAGTCACCTACTTTGGGAAGTGTAACCTGCCATTTGTTAGACTCTGTTACCCACTTGGTGATTGTATTTTACTCTGTTGTATTCTGTTGATATTCCTGACTGTTAAGTATACACTTAAATAAATCTTGTTGGATTTATACATGCTGTTGGTTTGAGTAATATCAAGAACCCCACATCCTCACAGGTATACCATATTTGAGCTAAGCTCTCTGACAGCTCCTATTAAAATATTATTAACAATGACCATCTGCATCAGGTTGCGGTCAAAGCGATAGAGAGCATTTAAGTTCTGGTTTTGTGAAATCTCTATGGAGTTGAGAAACTTCAAGCTCTTGTGAATGTATTGGCTTATACTGCACATATGATTTTTTTGTGTGTCTATATATTGTGGCTGAACTTGGCGGAATTGTCTAATAGCCAATGCCATGTCTGGATTAGAGGGTGTTTGGCCAGGGATTGATGGTCACTCAGCAGGGTGATCCAGTGTCGGACTGGGGCATGAAGGGCCCACCAGGGGACTGCAACGCTAGGGGCCCACCAGAGGGGGGTGTGGCCAGCCATCAAAGAGGCAGGAGCAGACACTAGAGGCAGCCCACAAAGGACAGTTAGCACCCTAGTGTAGTATATAAAGAATGCAGTGTGTATATAAAGAGTGCACAATCTTGACCTGCCCCTTAGATTGAGCAGAACAGTCACCAAAAATCGGGATTGTCCCAGTAGACTCAGAACATTTGACAGACTGTCCTACCTGTTCTTGTCACCACCTGTGGCTGCTGGTTTCTTTAGCTGCGGCTTGTCTGGAACCTGGAATGTTGGGGGCCCTATTTAGGGAAAAATGGGTACATTTAGAAAATTCTAACCAGCCCAGCGTTAAATCAATAGGACCCACAATTAATACTTAGGCCTTCCTCCAGCCCCAACATTAAAGTAATAGTATTCCTATTTAATAAATAAACCTATTTCCCTCCCTCCAGACAGCCCCAGCAATAAATTAATAGCATTTACGCATAATAAATATTCCTATTTCCCGCAACCATCACTGCCATTAAATAATTCATATTCACATTTAATAAATAGACCTCATGCTCCTCAAACTCAGCCCCACATTCAATTAATAGCCCCAAAACCACCCCATCTTAAAATAATAGTCCCCACTATAATATTAAATTGCCCCATCATCACCCCACAAACAAAAAAGCACCCATTAGTTAGCCACCACCTACCACACACACATTACATTGCCACAAACCCGCTGTGCCATCACACACACATTAATGTGCCCCGGCCCTTCATCACCATGCTGTGCCTCTTTATGATCACACTGCGCCCTCCATGCTGCTTTTGCTCCCCTCTTCTCCTGGCCCCCCTTCATCAGCCTGTGCCATGCTGCTTTGGCCCCCCTTCATCACACTATGCCATGCTGCTTTGCTTCCCCATTTCACATGCCCTTATTTCCTCATCACTCATGCCACATTTCTTTCTCTCCCCTCTCCAATATCCTTATTTATCCATATCTCATTCTTGAAATATATTTTTTAAACATTTTTTAACATGCATTGACTTTCAAATAACTATGGCAAAAAGCATTCACTTAACAAGCTCCTACCTGGAGGCACTGTAAAGTGTCTATTGCATTACACCAGGGAGTCACTGCATTTATATTCTCTTATAAAATGAGGCTTATTGGCATAATATTTAATTTTTTCCACTGGTAACAAAATGTGAGAATTTCTAAAACAGGCTCACTTCACAGTAATTTTCTGCAATGAAGACTGCTGAGACATTAGAATAATAATAATGATGATGACCCATGGCGCTATGTGATAAAGGAAATGACAAATGCTCTCCAAAACAAAAAAAATATTATATGTGTATATAAAGCAAAATAAAAAAATATATGAATATATAATAAATAAATAAAACCAATCCAATTATATCTAAAGCATTCCTGAATGGACAATATGAATGTAGGGAAGAAAATATGCACAAATAAATAACAAACAAAAGAGTAAAAAATGCAATATTTTATTATAAAAAGATACAATCCAAGTAGAAAAAATCAAAAAGAATATCCAGTAAAAAAAAACATATAAAAGCATGGAGTGCATCCAAAACGGTAGCGTGTATTGAAAAAAAACAGTCATATGAAGATTACCTCGTAAATAATGTCCCAAAGGTATCCCAAGGATCCAGAAATCCATTAAATGTAATGAGACTGGCACCGAAGACTCCCTTTTTTTCAACGCCGCCAGCCTCAGTTTGTAAACGATAAACTTCTCTGACACTTCCTCCGCCTCGGAACGCAAGCCTGAGTGTCAAAAGCCGAACTTCCGTTTTTTGGATAAGAGGCACAGCCGCATACTCGTGCTGCTGTGTAAAAGTAAAAAGTATAACGCTGTCGCGTTTGGGCTCTCTGCAGCTGGCTTGGCACTCGGAACAACGGAATAGGTGGGGGCGTGGCTTGCCAGCGTCGGGACCTACCGGTGGATAGCCTGGGGTGATCTTGTTTCTGCCTTGCACTTTTTGCAGGCTGCTTATTGCAGAATTATTTCCGGCTCTGGCTATGTGGCATCCTATAGCTCCTGTTTAGCAGTCTCATGTGGGGGCGCTTGTAAAACATACATGTGTGAAGGTCCTAAAAGGAAATAATACAATATATCTTACTTGAATTTTCTTTTTGTACATTTTTTAGGGAAGGGGGAGAGGTAATTTTAATAACATTAATATATAATTTGTAAAGGTAAACTCACTTGCTACCTTATCATCGGCATGATGTGAGTACAGTGGAATCTCCTGATGCCCTGAAGAACCTGTGAAATGAACTATGGGAGGAAATGTTGATACTTTTTAAGCATGTTAAATATGTTTATGTTCTGCAATAAAGCACATAGATCTGGCATTTTTACACAAGCATTTATCTTATTGGTTCTTCATGCTTTTTAAAGCATGTTATTTAATTTGGTATATGCAACAATTAGAAACATTGTTTAATATGGTTTTAATGGTACATATTATCTTTTACTCACCAAACTCACCAGCTGCTTTACATCCTCCTCATTAGAAGCTCATTAAACCACAAAGGGGTGCCCATAGCCCATGGTCCATGCCACACTCCTTTCCTCTTCTTTTAAAAGGTCCTACACCACTAACAGCAGCGAACACCCCTGCCCACAGCTGTCTTTATGGCAGCTCAGAATCCAAAATGATTCTGTAATAAGTGAACAATTCTCATCATGACTAAACCTGACATTTCTGCCAGATTTGGACTTCCCTGCATGCCTACTCCCCTGTCCCCCTGCCTCTCTCCACTCTTCTCTCTTAACGGCTGCCTTTTTTCACCCCTATCCTTGGCATCATCCCCTATCCTCCCACTGATCATAACTCTAAATCTAATATAAAAATCACAGAAAAATAAAGACTGACTACACTGACACTACCACACAAATACCACAGACAACAATGAAACCAAAAAATACAATGACCAAATAATATAGAAACAGAAAAGTAACAAGTTCATAGAAATGGACAAGACAACTTTCAGTAATCTTTGTGCTCTAATAAACTACACTATCATCATCTATTCCTGCTCTCACTAGCTCATGAAACCTCTATCAACTAATATTAGAATGCATTATACATAGCGCAGCTGATGTCTAAATTACGCAATTTTATGCTTATGTAAAATCACCCAATCAGAAACAGGTCAGTTTTTAAAAATGTACACTTTCCCGTTTGTGAAGTTTTGGGTGATATGAAACCCGCTACCAATGCCAGCGATTTGCATTTGGGCCGTTCAAACCACTGAGTAATCAGTCCGGTGATTTGGAGGTCCAAAACTGCAGTGATGGTCAGCGATCTGCGTCGGGTTTAAAATAGTCCGACAAACACCGTGGTACATTACACCCAAAATTATCAAAGCTGGAATTCCCCAAAAAGACTCCGTTACTGAGACCCAACCTCAAGTGGTTTCTCATGCTGGCTGTTTGCGATGGGTTGGTAACAACAGGAAGCTCAAGTGGAAAGAGCCCAAGTGAATATCAGTTTCTGGGATTATGTGAGGCTGTTTTTTGTGGTCCACCTCCCCATTGAGGCAGCGGCCAAATAAAGATCAGCCTGGTACTTGTTCTCACTTTAGCAGGGTGGCCCATGCTTGTAGTCTTTCTATTATAGTGCAAACCAGATCAGGATATCCTAGTTAAGGATCTGGGGCCTGATTCATTAAGGATCTTAAATGCAGAGGATCCTTATTTCAGTCTCCTGGACAAAACCATGTTACAATGGAAGGGGTGCAAATGAGTGTTCTGTTTTGCACATAAGTTAAATACTGACTGTTTTTTCATGTAACACACAAATATCAACTTTAAATTTTAGTGTACAAATAAGTTATCAAGTATTTGTGTGCTACATGAAAAAACAGTCAGTATTTAACTTATGTGCAAAACAGAACACTCATTTGCACCCCTTCCATTGTAACATGGTTTTGTCCAGGAGACTGAAATAAGGATCCTCTGCATTTAAGATCTTTAATGAATCAGGCCACTGGGGCCTGATTCATTAAGTATCTTAAATGAACAGGTATCTTATTTCAGTCTCCTGGATAAAACCTTGTTACAATGCAAGGGGTGCAAACTAGATTTCTGTTTTGCACATAAGTTAAATACTGACTGTTTTTTCATGTAGCACACAAATATCAATTTTAAATTTCAGTGTAGAAATAAGCTATCAAGTATTTGTGTGCTACATGAAAAAAAGTCAGTATTTAACTTATGTGCAAAACAGAAATCTAGTTTGCACCCCTTGCATTGTAACATAAACTGTATGTAGCTCATGATGCTTACCATACATTTTACATAATTTATTTCTCATGTAGAGGTGAAAGGAAGGGGACAAGCAGCGCGCATACCCCCCATAAAAGCCACTACAAGAACTAAAAAGCAAAAAAGCCACTAAGAGCACTAGGCTATGACAGACTTGGCTAGTGACACTATAGCAGGGAATCACAATGTGTAATCCCCATGCCTTGTGGTAAACTAGCTCAAGACCATTTAACATGAAGCAGATTTTCCTAGGAGAATGGGGACCACCAAAAAATGCAGCTCCCTATCCTTTGAAAAAACAGGCCCATGATTAAAACAAAAGGCCACAGTCATGCCCCAGGTGCTCCGAGTGTGGGTTAATGAAATCGTTAAAAAAAAGATTATTTTTTTTGCTGGTGAACTACAGGACATAGCAAGCCCTTTCCTGCCTAAAATGATAAAGCGCTAGCATACCCTGCCATCGTAGGCCCATTGTCACCTATATTTCACCTGTAAAAAAACACTGTAAAATAAAGACACCAACACCATGAACATTTTCTTAATTTAAATTAAAACATGTTGCAGAAGGCAGATATTAAGTAATTTTGTGCATTGTATGATGTAAAATAGAAGGTGTGGCATGTTCAGCAGGTCCAAAAATATTCCTGAGCAGGTAATGGAGACGCAGCTACAAACTTCTAATTTGAGTTATAGGCTGCACCGTGATATAACATGTCACAAAATAACCTGTGTTTGTGTGTTTTCTCACCATTGTCCACAGGTGACTTGCTGAGACATTCAGATGTGTCCTTCCTTAAGACTGCATAATTTCTTCTGCTTCCCAACTGCCTGCAGTGGACACATTTCTCACAAATTTACACCCAGCTGTTATATGCACATGGAAAACATACAGAAGATGGAAAAATGACTCTTATGTAAGCATACAATTTGTGATTATTAAATATAATAATGGATATTGTGTATAACAATAGATGGCAGCAGGGCTACATATACATTTACATTATAAGATTTAATAAATATAATGTAATATTTGCTTTATTCAAAACCAAAGAATATTTTCTTACAAAAACAGATAACAGGTGTTTTTTACTGGAATATGAATAAACCACTTTTCTCACATAAGTCCCTAGAATTCCCCACAGCTACAGAATACACAAAGACTAAACTGCAAGAAAGGGTAACTGTAAGGAATATGTGAATACAATATTTGGAAAGGGATATATTAGAGAATAAAATGGTTTCCCATAAAAATCTCCTCACTGGGAAATAGGTCTGAAACGGCAGGTAAAGATGAGTTGGTCCTTCATCACACAGTATAAGTAAATTAAAAGAGAGCATCTGAGTTTTTATTAATTATAAATACCTCCTAGTTGCTTATGTTTCTCCTCAGAGGTAAATGTGGATATTGCTACCTTAGAGTAAGGCAGATGTTCTAGATCAGCCCTTCTCTAACATACTTTCCCTAACGCAAAGGCCAATAATCTCTTCAGGTTCCCTAGTTAAACCTTGAGAGTGCGTCTTGTCTTTAAGATGTCCAGAAGTTCTTGCCAAATAGCAGCCTCTGCAATAATGGTTCAAAATTCAATAGCATCCAGTCCCACCAAGTAGCCACCCCAAAAGATGTGCAGGAGCTGAGAAGAAGCTGAAGATTTATTTTTGTTATTACTCGGTGGATTTAGTTTTTACTTTCAATGCTTAGTATTTTATTTGGAATAAGGATATGTTAGATTTCTATGATATTAATCATTGCTTTCATTTCCACACTTTGGAATGCATAACAAATATATTACTTCCGGTTTTGTGAACATTGGTATTTCATCTTGGTTACCAGCAATTATGGTAATTAGGACTTCACTATATAAAATAGAAAGGAAAGCCTAAAGGAATTCCACCAGAAAGCATTTAAAAATCTACTGAGATGGCCAAGAGGGATGGCACGGGAATCCTTTTGACTTTTACTTTTAGTCATCTCTTTTACTATCTCTGGTAGGAATCAACACATAACGTGTTTTATTGCCCATTATTATGCTGTTGCTATTTTCATTTTGGTTTATGTAAGTGTATTGTAATAAATATTGGTAATTTTAAAGAAGGTTTTTAAAGATATTTGTTCCACGCTCATAGATAATCATGCCTGTACCACAAGTCCAAGTGAAAACGCATCTATAGTAGAAATGACTGTAGCTCGAATCACCACTCAGCGGTCACACCTGGTCACTCGTTATTCCGGGTCCTCAAGCCAACGGGTTTCAACCCTGTCTATCCCGGGTCTTTGTCAAGGCATAATGAACTGTGTGAAATTGTCCTGCTTTAAATAGTCCCCGGTGTTCGGTTTGATGGAATGAAAACAATACCAGCTGTATGTTCTTCGAACGTTCCCCTTGTAATTCAAAACGAGGGCTGGTTCACAATAAACCGAACACCGGGGACTATTTAAAGCAGGACAATTTCACACAGTTCATTATGCCTTGACAAAGACCCTGCCATTTGTGTTTTTCATGACATCTTGTAACCCATTTGATGATGCGTTTGAGAACATAACACCTCTGTAGGAATCAAGAATTTTCTACGCCACCCTCTAAATAGATACTAACGGGAGCACAAGTGTATGTACCACTTTTATCTTGTTGGATCCTGAAACATGTATTATAAAAAGTAGAGTCGCTCACTGACCCCCGTGTTTTGGTTTTGGTTTTGGATCTGGATTACCGTCGTGTTTTGGTTGTGGTTTTGGTTTTGCCAAACCGCCCTTGCGTGTTTTGGTTTTGGTTTTGGTTTTGTTTTGCAATTTTGTTTAAAAATCAATGTTTTTGGGCATAAAATAACCAAATTTAGTGCTCCACCTATTTCTTGGATAAGTAATGTAATTGTAAAGCTAATAAATTATGAAAAAAAACAGTTTAATTCCTGGTAGGCTGTCATTAATTCTACACACAAACCAGATTGTCTTCCTCTCCATCTATGCATATTGGCAATGCAGCCATCGTCTTTGGGTCTATGTTACACCCTACACTTATAGTTAAATATCTAAAGAAGTGGACAAAGGCAGTTTGGTTTCTGTCTCTCTAGGCCCCCCTCCACTTGTAGAAAATACTAAAAAATTCAGCCGTTATAGACTGTACAATATAAATTGAAATGGACAAAGGCAGTTTGGTTTCTGTCTCTATAGGCCCCCCTCCACTTGTAGAAAATACTAAATAATTCAGCCGTTATAGACTGTACTATATAAATTGAAATGGACAAAGCCAGTTTGGGGTCAGTCTGTGTATGACACCCTACCCTTAATGAGAAATTGCCAAAACAGCAGCCTTTCAAGACGGTACGTGATGTAGAAATGCCCCAAGTCGCTTTCCTCTTTGGGGGTAGATTGCACCCTGCACTTAAATAGAAAGTTTTAAAAAGATGTTATCGTCATCATCTTCAGCTTCATCGTCATCCATATCAGTGTGTATGTCATCATCACAGACTATCAATTCATCGCCGCTTGAATCCGCCATTAGAGAACTGTCAGTGCTTGGATATCTTTGATGGTGAAGGCCTTCCTCGTGGAAGATGTAGTTCATTTTTATAAACATCATTTTCTCCACATTTTTTGGAAGTAACCTTCTATGGCAATCACTGACTAAGTTCTGAATACACGTTCAGAGTACAACCTGGAGGGTGGGCAGCTTAGGTATTGCAAAGCAAGTTTGTACATAGGTTTCCAAATGGCCTGCTATTCTTCCCAGTAAGGAAAGGGACTGTGACATTTCCATATCAATTACCTCTTGAAAATATTCCTCCACCATCCTTTGCATGTTAATATTCGTATTGGATGGAGTTATGGGCAAGGTCACACATTTTGTTTGAAAAATCCTTCAAACCAACCCAGATGTTAAACTGTTCTGGTCTGCCACCTGCGTCTTCCCTGCGTCTTTTTGGAAAATTTAATTTTTTCCGAGCAGCAGCTGCTTGAGAAACTGAAGGAGGACATGTCGTCAAGCCAAGTTACTTGCAAAAGTTCACATCTCGCTCATTTTGAAGCAAAGACTCAGTGTAGGTCTTAAACCTTGGATCAAGCACAGTGGCCAAAATGTACTGATCCAAGTTCAAGATCTTAATAACTCTAGGATCATTGTAAAGCGAATTAAGTACTTGATCTAAAAGGCCAACATACTTTGCGGAATTGCTTGCTTTCATCTCCTCCCTCAGTTTCTCAAGCTGCTTTTCCAATAGTCTAATTAAAGGAATGACTTGGCTCAAACTAGCAGAGTCTGCACTTACTTTACACGTCACAACTTCAAATGGTTTCTGCACCTAGCACAGCACTGAAAGGATTCCCCACTGTGCAAGAGTAAAATATATCCCCCCTCCTTTCCCAATGTCATGGCTTGTGCAATACGCTTGGATGGCTTTGCGCTGTTCCTCCATCCTCTGAAGCATGTACAGGGTGGAATTCCACCTAGTTAACACCTCTTGCTTAAGCTGGTGGCAGGGCAAGTTAAACTGTTCTAGGAGCTGCTGCAATCTTCTAGATGATGTGGCACAATGCCTGAAATGGCCTGCAATTTTACGGGCCACTGAAAGCATCTCCTGAAGCTCTGCACCACCAAGTTGATCGTGTGAGCAAAACAGGGAATGTGATGGAATTCACCCAGCTGTAATGCTCGCACTATATTGTTGGCGTTATAAGAAATGACATATCCTGGGGAGAGTCCAAGTGGTATAAGCCATGTATCAATCACATCTCTTAGTTTTCGTAACAAATTCTCAGCCTGCCTGTGACAAATGTTACGTAGTGGTGTACATGCTTCTGCTGTTCCTGCTGGTGAAGGCGAATAACCAACCCAGTGGGCTGTCACAGTCATATAGTCTTTGGTTTGCCCATTTCCACTTGTCCACATATCTGTGGTTAAGTGGACAGTGGGCAGAATGGCATTTTTCAGCGCAATCTCTACATTTGTACACACTTTTTGGTATAGTTGTGGGATAGCTTTACGGGAAAAATGGTGTCGCGATGGAATTCTGTAACGCGGACACAAAACCTCAATTAACTGTGAAAAACCAACTGCGTTTATTGTGAATATTGGACGCAGATCTAACACTAACATGGCAGCCATGGCGTCTGTGATTCGCTTGGTGACTGGGTGACTGCTGTCATATTTGCTTCTCCTAGCAAATGATTGTTTCACAGTTAATTGTTGAAATGTAGGACTGCTCTTTTTTTTGGCCTTCCTCTGGGCTGACGATTCACCCCCAGCAGCAGCAACAGCAGAAGCAGTGGGACTAACGTTTTCTTCAGAGGAATCAATTATAGTGCAGGAGTCATCCAGCCTTACTAGGATATTGATGAGGATGGTGTTGTGGGTGTATTTCGTAGCCATCGGGATGTAGATGACCGAAGGGTCCTAGCTGATGATGGAGTGCTTGTAATTTTTTTGGAAGAACTTTCAGCTTTTCCCAACACTTTGCCATGAACTCTCGTCAAATGGCGTAACATAGACGAGGTTCCAAGATGGTTAAGGTCCCTCTCTCGACTGACTGTGGCTTGACATACACTACAAATGGCTATACAACTGTTGTCTGGATTTGGGTAGAAATAATTACACACATAAGAAGTGGATTTTTCTGTTTTATGCCCAGGCATTACAATGGCCTTTATCTTGTCACGTGCCAGAACTGCTGCCACTGGTGCAGGACTTACACAAACAACCTCATCCTCATCAACATTCTCATTAGCGCCCTCGTTGCCTACACAAATCACCCCCTCATCCTCTTCTAATTCCAAAGTGGCATCCTCAATTTGTGTATCACCAGCTACACTCGGGCTGTTCAGGCACACATCAGTAGAACTGCTGAAAGGGCCCTTCTTTATGGGTACACTAACAGAATGCTCACGATTAGACATACCACTGTTGGATGGACTCTCCACAGGGATTGTGTCATTTCTGATTCTGAGCAAACATTATCCTCTAAAGCCTTACTGTTTTCTTGCAGCTCGACTTTGACGTGTAACAGTAGTTGTGCACCACTTTTAGACTCCAAATTACTTGGTCTTGCTTGCTCACGAGTGACCGTACAAGAAGAAGGCTCAGTAACATTTTTGGATCTGCCACTAATAGAGAAAGGCGAAGGCCTCATTCTTTCTTTGCCACTGCGTGTGTAGAATGGCATGGGTTTTTTTTATCGGCACTTAACTTTTCCTCAGTTACACTTCTTTTTCGCTTCAACACGGTATTTTTTTTGGTGTTTTTTTTTTAAACTGATTTAAAAAGACTATATACTTTTACATAGGCTTTACCAGATGACGTACTGGGAAAACTACCATCAGGACTGGTGCCAGCACCTGCTTGCTGATTCTGATCATATGTGGACTGCTTTGAATCCATTTTAATGACCCCAAAACACTTGTAGTGCAAAAAATTGTATAGCTACTGCTGATAAATATGACTTTTGACAGCCATAAAAATTAATGTTTGACAGGGAATATGGGACACCCCAAAGCACTTTTAGTGCAAAAAATTGTAGAAATACTGCTGCTAAATATGACTTTTGTCAGCCAGAAAAATTAATGTTTCACACTGGGGAATATGGGACACCCCAAACCACTTGTAGTGCAAAATATTGAAAAAAAAGCCTCCTCTATCCTCCTCTCTTCCTGCTCTAACTATTGCTAATAGAATTGGAATTCATAATAGAATTGAATAGATTAGAATTGAAATAATAATACAAAGAATAAGGTGTACAGTTATTGCTCTGTCCCTGCTCTAATACAGCCTGTGGCCTAACCCTGCTCTCTCCCTCTGTCAAATGGCGATTGATTGCTGTGTAGGCAGGTATTTATGCTTTTCAAATATCATGAGAACCGAGATCCGACTACGTCATGATGACGTTTTTCCCCAATTTCGATTCCAAACTAGTGGGAGAGTACCAAGCCTACTCGGCTCGGTACTCGGATAGGTGAAGTTCGGGTGGGTTCGGATCTCGGGGAACCGAGGCTGCCCATCTCTAATAAAAAGTAGAGCCTTTGAAGTGACCCCACTGGTCCTTTCTAATCAAATTAATTCCTGAAATGTCATAGTATGTAGTTGTGGTGCAATACAACTTAGTTACATGAGGAATCTCTGCAAATATACTCTTTGCTAGTGACATACCACAAACCCTCAGCAGTAACATCACAATATATTAAACCCTGGTTTACTAATACACATATCTTGGGAGTAATCATGACCACATTAAAATATTATTTTTCTCACTCCTGATTATGCTATAATCATTGCAAAGAGCTATACAGTAAGTCATGAGATAGTTAGAGGAGGGATATGTTACCTTACTTCAGCACACTGAGATAAACCTTCTGAAAAAGTAACAAGTGTAACAAGTGAAGTGAGTTCATAAACTGTCAGCTGAAGTCAAGTCATTCCTTGAACTTGTGGAAAAGAAGTTGGAGAAGCTGTATAAGTCTATAACAACAAGTGATTCTGCCAAGTATAATGGCATTGTAGATCAACTTTTTATTCACTCTGTCAAAACCTTATGGTGTAGCATTTTAAAATCAAAATGCATTTTTAGCAACCATGCTTGATTCCAGGTTTATGCTATATGTAATATATTAGTTTTCAACAGACACAGATGTAAAGAAATGCAAACAGCTCCTTGAAAACAAGTTGTCAGCTCAAGTGGCGCATGAGATGACTGCTCCTTAGGTAAATACTGCTGTTTCAGCCCGAAAAAAATGGACTTATTATTTTTAAGATTATTAAGACATCTGATCAGGCTTAAAAAAAAGATAAAGAACAAGGGGGGTGTATGCACTAAGGCAACTATAATATACGGGCAGCTGGGTGAAAAGGAGTGAACCGGACTCCTAGTAGAATGATAGAAAAAGGGGGGTTTTCACCTTGCACTTAAATATATTGGTGAGTAAAGTATGAGTGGAGGACTGGTGGTGTAGCTTGGGTGGTGTATTGCCACGGGGTGGTGTAATGTTGCACACTCAGCTGTTACTGAGAGGGAACTGGTAGTAATGTGAGGGGACGTCCCTATGGTTGAGGGAATTGAAAATATGCAGAAATACCCAGTGTATTCGGAAAGGATGTATCAGGATGAGGCAGACTTGGTATACAAGAGCAGATGAGTGGAATTAACTTATATGCAAATGAGCAAATAAATTAAGCAAGATTGAATAAGATTAAATAAAGTCACGAGTGTTCTTCAATTTCTATTCTGGTGTTGCTTAGGCTATGTGCATAAGACTGTCTCCAGGGTAATTTGTATAGAGGAAACAACGCAGATGTGGCAAGCTGCTGTATGCAGGAATTCTATGCAGGTGATGATCATATGTAATTATCTTAAAACGGTAGTGAGTGCGCTCCAAACTACTGTGGTGATCAGCTCTGCAGATCTTTTGCGTGGTATAGCCGTAGTCAGCGAGTACGGTGTTGATGCGTCCAGCAGGAGCGGGTGTCCGTAGAGTCAGTCAGGTGATCCTGACTCAAACTGGCGGCGTGCATGTCTGCGCTGAATGCTTACAGTTCCATTTGGTGGATCCCGATCGGTGTGCTGTGCCGCGCCGCGCTTGCGCGGATGTGGGCGTTCGGGAGAATGAAAGAACTCACATAGTGAAGTGCTGACATAATTTATTGCCAAAGTGTATAATGCACTTACATATAGGTGCTTGAAAATCAGCAACGGTATATTCAATGGAAGCTTGGTTATGCTCTCCGACGCGTTTCGTCCGTACACAAACTTTCTGAAGGAGTGAAAAAAAAGATGTCCAATTATAATGTCACCACTACATTGTTTCAAACTAAAACTCTCTCTGGCTCAAATGATAAAAGATTATAATTTATTTAATGATAATAGAGTAGTTGACAAAGAGACAATCACTTTAAATACTTGGAGGAAAAGTCTCTTTGGAACCCATTGTACAGAATAGCTTTGGTATATTCTTTACTAAAACAAATAGCCTAGTTGAATCCACTATTTTCTTATTATTGGTATTGGTGTGAACATGGAAAACTTAGTTATTTTTAAGGGCTAACCCATCCTGTAATTGTGGCGAATAAGGCCTCAATCACAACTGCAGTGAAAATATGGCATATCAAATGAATCCATTGATAAATTGAGCTACTAATATGTAAAATGTGATGCCAGAGAGTCTGTTGTGTGTGTGTATTCAGTGGCTCTGCACATCCCTATGTTATAAGATAACAGTGTCACCTGTGGCAGCTTCAAAGGCCCTGCAGTGAGCTATATCCTTGCCCGGGATGGAGTTTTGACAGCTGAATAGACTTTTAGGAACCGATCAGCATGGTGTCTGGCTCAAGGAGATCATGTGCTGACTGGCTGTATTTTATATAGACAAAAAGAATTCAGTTTTAAAATATGCCACTTAAAATCAATAAAAGTTGTGATCAACCACATATTCCTCAGTAGCATTCTGAAGGGCAGCTCATATGTCAAATTAGGAATTCTGCCACACAGAGAAGTTGAGGAAATGAGTATAAGCTCAACTGATACCGTGTACCTAGGCCTGTTTGGTATCCATAGATGGGTAAATTCATAGGGGATCTATTAATAATAAAATGTCTGTGTGACGCGACACAGAAAAGTTAGGTCACATAGTAGAATTGTGTAGTAAATCAGGCAACATAGAAATGGTGATTGAAAAAAGTGTCACAGACCACAACCACTGGAGGTAGGGACAGGTATGTAAGTGTCTTTGACAACTTGTTGTAACTGGTCTCAGCGTTTTAGTCTTTTGGGAAAATCAATCCACATTGATAAGCTGTCCATCTTCCAAGCCAATTTCCCATGGCACAGATTATACAACTCATGTAAGTGATACTCTGAATTTAATCACTTTTATTTTAAACTGTTTTGCTTGTGTATGTTATGTCAATTGTTTATTAATCGTTTTTTATTTCTGAATGCCCTGTACCTTTGTATATTAAATCTATAAATTTAATAAGTGGTGTCCTTGATACTCTTACAAATTCATTAGAATGTTAAGGAGAATATAGCTCGACCAAGTTAACCCTTTGAATGCAGGTTTGTGATTTGTTAATACATTTGACTAACAAGCCTAGTGTGTGCTTGCATTTACATTTGTGTAACAGACTGAAGGTGTGACAAGTTAACCCTTTGATTGCTTGTGTGGGCTTTGCAAACCTGTGGGTAGCCAGAAGCCTTGTGTTCCAGTGTGGGACAGTATATCAGGGTCCTATTGCCTGTTTTCAATAGGTGGTGGCAAACCAGAATTGTATGGGGTTGTGTGCGAGAACGTTGTTGTTTTCAGGTGATTCAACAGGTCTATAACCTGTGTGATAGGTAGAGAAGGTCTGAATGCTGGAATCGCATTTAACCTCATACAGTAAACATCCAAAGTCACGGTAGCCTAGGTGTTATCCTTGACTCACACCTATGCTTTGTTCCCCACATTGACTCTTTATCTAAATCATGTTACATACATCTCAAAAACATTTCCAGAATTCGCACATATCTCACACAAGACACTGCAAAATCCTTAATTCATGCACTTATTATCTCGCGCATTGACTATTGCAATTCCCTCCTTACTGGCCTTCCCAAAAACAGACTCAAACCCCTACAATCTATTTTGCACGCTGCGGCAAGATTGATTTTCCTTGCAAATCAATATTCCTCTGTTGAATCACTCTGTATGTCTCTACACTGGTTGTCTATTTTCTACCGAATCCAATATAAAATACTCTTACTAACCTACAAGGCCATGAACAAAGCTGCACCAACATACATCTCCTCTCTTGTCACAAAATATCTCCCAACTCGGCAACTCCGTTCTGCACAAGATCTGCGTCTCTCAGCCGCACTCATTACATCCTCCCATTCCTGGTTACAGGACTTTTTCTGTGCTGCACCCACTCTATGGAATGCTCTCCCTCGCACAATAAGACTTTCCTCTAGTCTACAAGCTTTCAAGCGTTCTCTGGAAACCCACCTCTTCAGATAAGCTTATAATATTCCTCAATCACCCTCTTAACCTCACCACAGTACCCTATTACCACCTGTTATACAATTACCCCTTGACCAACATTGTTGTGTGACAGGATCATTTAGCTTATGAGTCACTTGTACCTTTGCAGTCTGGCTGGGCCGACTGCAAATGTAGACTTAACCTCATGTGTCAAACTCCCATTGTCCAATAGATTGTAAGCTTGCGAGCAGGGCCTTCTCACCTCTTTGTCTGTTTTACCCAGTTTGTTTATTAGTTTACTATGTTTGTCCCCAATTGTAAAGCGCTACGGAATATGTTGGCGCTATATAAATAAATGATGATGATGATGATGATGATGATTGTGTTCATGAAAGGTTATATCTCTCATTTATATTTTTGACACTTTTCTAGATCGTGCTCTCCCAGAACAATAATCATATACTATACAAACAAAAAGGAAAGATAGTTCTGGTATTGGAGGTCTATTAAAGCCCTGGCATATCTAAGTTGCTCATCCTACAGCGTATACTCTTTTCCCAAAAATATTGAAAAACTTCTATTCATCAAAATAAACTACTACTTTTTTTTGCTGAATATCATTACTGATAATGGTCCTCATTTAGAATTTGATATAGTTGTATTTAAAGCATACACATAAAATGTGTACTTCTAAAATTATTCTAATACATGTTTATTTTGAGTTGCACATAAATTAAAGCAGTGACAGACTGGGCTGTTCCCATTATAACTGGACAACCCAAAGCATTGGTCAGCCTGTTATAATGGGACACAGCCAAGCCTGTTCAGCATGGCTGAATTCCCTTAGGGATTTCAGTCTACAAAAATATATGGCCCCATCCTGATGGCACTGGGTCTTCTCACAATAATTCTGGCTTGGAGTAAAAGTTATTTTAAGTCAGAAATTAGCATATTCTTATGCTGCACCGCTTATCCCAACAAACCCTGGTAGCTATAAACTGCTCGGTATGCTGTTACTTGTAGAACTGCTGACAACAAAACGTAATGTGAGTGACCCACACATTTCCTAGTAGCACCCTTAAAGCATAAAAAAACATGAAGACCTACACCCACTTTACATGTATTACATTTAAGATGCAGTAAACTTATAGAAAATTTGTAAACCCTCATTATTCCACATTGCATGTTGTCTAGTTGTTCCATAGTGTGTATTAGGCAGAACCAGGGAAACACTAACCTCATAAACAATCATGTAATTGTTACTCATGTGTTCTCCCTATTAAATATCTGAAAAAAAGAGGGAGAAGCAATACCAAAAACAATCTGAGAACCACTCAAAGTGTGCGCAGCGGCTCCCAGGGGTGCTGCGGTGCTGTCACAGGGGTGCCACCGCCGGGAAGAGAAGAAAAAAAAAACCAACAAAAAATGTACCAATCCGGTGGGCCCCGGGACCCAGAATCCTTCCTCCTCGCTTCTCACTGAATGTCGGGCATGACGTCATCACACCCGACATTCAGTGACAAGCGGCAGGAGAGAAGAGGATACTGGGTTCCGGGCGCTGCCCGATTGGTAATTTTTTTTTTTTCCTCTTCCTGGCTACCGGGATGCAGAGGGGGCAGAGTGAGGGGAGATGCAGAGGGGGCACAGAGTGTGTGGAGATGCAGAGGGGGCACAGAGTGTGCGGAGATGCAGAGGGGGCACAGAGTGTGTGGAGATGCAGAGGGGGCACAGGGTGTGTGGATGCAGGGGGACACAGGGTGTGTGGCGATGCAGAGGGGGCACAGGGTGTGTGGAGATGCAGAGGGGGTATAGAGTGAAGGGAGATGCAGAGGGGCACAGAGTGTGCGGAGATGCAGAGGGGGCACAGAGTGTGTGGAGATGCAGAGGGGGCACAGGGTGTGTGGGGATGCAGGGTGACACAGGGTGTGTGGCGATGCAGAGGGGGCACAGGGTGTGTGGAGATGCAGAGGGGGCACAGAGTGTGTGGAGATGCAGAGGGGGCACAATGTGAGGGGAGAAGCAGAAGGGGCACAGAGTGTGTGGAGATGCAGAGGGGGCACAGTGTGAGGGGAGAAGCAGAAGGGGCACAGAGTGTGTGGAGATGCAGAGGGGGCACAGTGTGAGTTAGCTGTAAATTATTCTTTGTCAGAAATGTAATTAAAAAAATATATAAAAATATTCTTTTCCCTTGGATTTATGTGTATTATTTTTGCATACAACTAAATAATAAATCCTGTCCTGACTTAAATACTTATTACGTTTTTTTTGACCCAACTGCTTATTAAACGGGACTGCTCAGTAATTATTTTGGAGGGGTGCCTTGAAAAAATTATGGAGACTCTAAGGGTGCCGCAAACTGCAAAAGTGGGATCCACTGGGTTAAAGTGTTTTCAGAGTGTGGATATATAACTTACGGTACCTTAATTTTGCACTTCCTCCAATGATTTGCAGACACCAAATGATTAGAATATACCTTTTTGAAATTCATAATGTGCTATCCTATACATGTTTGCAGAGGACACAGGGTTTTCCCTGACATATTGTTTCCCAAATATTCATTGGAGTACATAAATAACATGTTTTAAATGAAGGTAATGAAATACCTAATTGGATATTTACATCCACTCCCTGAAGACGAGTCCTCAGCGATCTTAGTCACATCATTCTGAATCTCTCTGTATCCTAAACAAGATCCACACCTATGAAATGATTTTGTCACTCACCGGACCGTGAGTGCCTCTTCCCGGACATTTAGGAACCGTGGTCGTCCACCATCCTGAGGGTCTGCGCATGCGCAGCCCTTTTCTATACTTCAGTGTATACCCCTTTAACTCAATTGGCAGATCAGGCAACCTCCCTATATTAAGCACCTGTGGTCAACACCACGTTGCCTGATCTTGGAGTCTCATTCCTCATGAGTCTCTGAAGGTGTTCCTGTATTCCTCGTGTATTCAGCGCTGCTGATTCCTGTGGTTTCCAAACCACTTCTATTCCTGTGGTTTCCATACCACTTCTACCATCAACTGTATCATCAGGACTGTTTGCTGATTCCTATCCGCTGCCTCCGTGCACTACAGTCTTCTAAACCACTTCTACCATCAACTGTATCATTAGGACTGTTTGCTGATTCCTATCCGCTGCCTCCGTGCACTACAGTCTTCTAAACCACTTCAACGTTATTTTATATCAATGTGACTGTTTGCTCATTGCTATCCGCTGCCTCCGTGCACTCCAGCTTTTACTTCACTCACCTGCTTCTCATCAAGTCTGTTTGCTGATTCCTATCCGCTGCCTCTGTGCACTACAGTCTCCTGCTTGCAACTCGCCTGTGTTCATCATCGTGACTGCCAGCTGACTACTATCCGCTGCCTCCGTGCACTACGGTCTCCTGCTTGCAACTCGCCTGTGTTCATCATCGTGACTGCCAGCTGGCTACTATCCGCTGCCTCCGTGCACTACAGTCTCCTGCTTGCAACTCGCCTGTGTTCAACATCGTGACTGCCAGCTGATTACTATCCGCTGCCTCCGTGCACTACAGTCTCATCTCATCTTTGCTGTGACTTCCTCGAGACTGCCGCTTTCATGACCATCTGCTACACTTCGTGATCAACAGCTCCTGCCCTGCGCTGCACTCCTGTTTCCCATCGCTGTTGGTTCCTGTGGTTGCTACTGGTTACCTCCGTGTGCCGCTGAGCCCTGCTGCTGTGGTCAGCGCTATCGTCCATCTCCTGCTGATCCACTCTCCACGCCTTCACGTGTTCCACTGGTCTCTACCCTCCTGTCAGCATTGGATTTGTATCTCATCTACTACCCTCTGCTGGATCATCTCCATTCTCCTGGGTCTCCTATGAGTCCAGTTCCACGTGTTGCTGACTCCTGTGGATTCGTGTCCCTGTTGGTCTACTCACCTGTGCGCTGCACCCGCTAGACCTCTGCCTCACCTGTCCAGGGACTTTCTATCCAGTCGGGCTCTAGCCGCTCAGGTACCGCTGCTATCCCATCTGACTGCTACTGCTGAACCACGGTATGCATACTTCTCATTGACTGTGCTGTGTATTGCATATCTTGCTGGACTGTGTTTGGTTCTCTCTGGAGTCTGCTATCCGCTGAGTCTATTGCCATCATTGACTGTGTTATCATTGTGCTGGACTACTTCAAGAGACTTTCTAGATTGCAGACCTGCTCAGTCATTTATATATATATATATATCTATATTGTGCATATTACTGTGGATCGTGTATAAGGTGCCTGTGTATATCCTGTGTTGCAGTCTTCCCCCGTGCACCTCCTCACATATATATTCAGTGGTACAACTTGCTGATGTCAGACCACTGATCCCTGTTTCCGGTATCACCTGTTCCATCCTCCTCTCACATAGCAGTGGTACAACTTGCTACCGCAGACCACTGACTACCTGGATACCTCCACTTGGATTCCATTCCTTCACTCAGACAGCGGTACAACTTGCTACCCGCAGACCGCTGACTCTCACCACCTCCTTGTTTCTGTTGGACATTCCTCCTCACTATAGCAGTGGTACAACTTGCTATCGCAGACCACTGACTATATTCTCGTGTCCTTGTCCATACAGTTCCTTGTGTATTATTATCTCATTATTACCAGTGTTGCTAGTCATAGACTTTCCTGAGCATCTCATCGGCCATCATTTCATGTTCCGTGATCACCCAGCTACCAGAGTACCCTATTACCATCTACATTGCTCTGGTAAGCCTACCATCTGGTGATCCCTGGGTAAAGACTCCTAGTGCCCGTGACAGTAAGATCAGGCCATGACAGACCCAGATGCGGAACCTACCGCCAAAGAGATGCTGCAACATCTGGTTAGCCGTGTGGAGCAACAGGATGCCCGCCAACAGCTGTTACTTCAGTGTTATCAGTCATTAACCTCCCAAGGAACATCTGGACAGACTGTGACAGCTACTACTGAAGCTCCTGTGCTTTCCTCCGTTTCCCCATTGCCATCCCAGGTGTCTACAGCTTCCACGCTTCACCTGCCTACTCCGTCAAAGTACGATGGAGACCCCAAAACTTGTAGGGGTTTCCTTAACCAATGTTCAGTCCATTTTGAGCTCCAACCTCAAAATTTTTCTACCCATCGTTCCAGAGTGGCCTATCTTATCTCTTTGTTTTCAGGACAAGCCCTGGCTTGGGCCTCCCCTCTGTGGGAGAGGAACGATCCAATATTACAAGATAGTGCTAAATTCATTTCTACATTTCGAAGTGTGTTCGATGAACCAGGTCGTGTGACCTCCGCTGCTTCCAGCATCCTCCGTCTGCGACAAGGATCTCATACTGTAGGCCAGTACGTCATTCAATTTAGGATCTTAGCCTCTGAACTTCAGTGGAACACTGAAGCCCTAGTTGCCGCCTTCTGGCAGGGGCTTTCCGATAAAATTAAAGATGCACTGACTACTCAAGAGCTTCCTTCGTCACTTGAAGATTTGATCTCTCTATGCCATCGTGTTGATATGAGATTTCGTGAAAGAGAGGCTGAGAAAACGACTTCTGCTAAAGCACCTCTTCGCTCTAACCCTCAATTTCGTCCAGTGTCACCCGCTGTGATTCCCATGGAGATAGGACGTTCCAAGTTATCTTCTGAGGAGAGGAAACGAAGAGTCAAGAATAGACTCTGTATCTATTGTGCTGATTCCACTCATGTCCTCAGCTCCTGCCCTAAGAGATCGGGAAATGCCAGGCCCTAACTAGTTCTGGAGAGGTGAAGTTAGGGTCCCTGGAGTCCTCTCCATCGTCTATGAAATCTAAAGTCTGCGCTTTTGATGTGACTATTTCCTTTGCTACCAAAACCTTTGAGTCACAGGCATTGATTGATTCCGGAGCAGCAGGAAATTTTATTTCCAAATCGTTAGTAAATCAATGGTCTCTACCAGTGATTACCTTAAAAACTCCCATTACTGTGACGGCTATCGATGGATCACGTCTCATCAACGGTCTCATCACCCAGAGTACGTCTCCAGTAACCCTTCGGATTGGTGCTCTGCATCATGAAGAGATATCGTTTTTAATTCTTCCTGTTACGACAAGTCCGATTGTCCTAGGCCTTCCATGGCTTCAGTGTCACTCTCCCCAGATTGACTGGCGCACCCCTCAAGTCACGTCTTGGGGGTCTGAATGTCACCATCATTGCCTTTCCCAAGTCATTCCTCTCAAGGTACAGCAAGCTTCCATCTCAGCTATTTCACCGGGACTCCCTCCTCAATATGCTTCATTTACCGATGTTTTTGATAAAGCTCAGTCTGAACGTCTTCCTCCTCATCGTTCTTGGGATTGTCCGATTGATCTTCTTCCTGGCAAGACTCCTCCCAGGGGCCGGGTCTATCCACTCTCGTTACCTGAAACTCAAGCTACATCTGAATATATACGGGAGAACCTCCAGCGTGGGTTCATTCGACCTTCCACCTCGCCCGCTGGAGCTGGGTTCTTCTTTGTCAAAAAGAAGGATGGATCATTACGCCCTTGTATAGATTTTCGTGGACTCAATGCCATTACTATCAAGAATCGGTATCCCATTCCGTTGATCACTGAGCTATTTGACCGCATCAAGGGAGCCCGTATTTTTACTAAGTTGGATCTTCGTGGTGCCTACAATTTAATCAGAATCCGTTCCGGTGACGAATGGAAGACAGCGTTTAACACCAGAGACGGGCATTACGAATATCTGGTAATGCCTTTCGGGCTATGTAATGCCCCCGCTGTTTTTCAGGGCTTCATCAATGAGATTTTTCGGGACTTATTATATGTATGTGTCGTCGTCTACCTGGACGACATATTGATTTTTTCACAGGACCTGCCTTCTCACCACCAACATGTGGCAGAAGTCCTCTCCAGGCTACGGAAAAATTCATTGTTCTGTAAATTAGAAAAATGTTCATTCGAATTACCCCAGATTCCATTCTTGGGGTATATTGTTTCCGGAGTTGGTCTGAAGATGGATCCTGACAAAGTAAATGCTGTACTACATTGGCCCCAGCCAACTACTCTTCGTGCGATCCAGCGTTTTTTAGGTTTTGCCAATTACTATAGACGCTTCATTCAAGACTTTTCTTCCATTGCATCTCCTATTGTGGCCCTGACTCGAAAAGGGGCTAATCCTAAGCAATGGTCTACTGAGGCTATTCAAGCCTTTCAAACATTAAAAGAGTCCTTCTCTTCGGCTCCAATCCTTCGTCAGCCTGATGTGACACTCCCCTTTTTCCTAGAAGTAGATGCCTCTAATGTGGGCTTAGGAGCTATTCTCTCCCAACGCTCGGAACAGCAAAAATTCCACCCTTGTGCCTTCTATTCTCGGGGTCTCCTACCCGCAGAGAAGAATTATACCATCGGAGACAAGGAATTACTGGCTATCAAAGCCGCATTAGAGGAATGGAGATACTTGTTGGAGGGAGCTCGCCATCCGGTGACGATCTTCACGGATCATAAGAACTTGTCATATCTCCAGTCTGCCCAATGCTTGAACCCTCGTCAAGCAAGATGGTCTCTTTTCTTTTCCCGTTTTGAATTAATAATTACCTTCAAACCAGCTGCCAAGAACAAAAAAGCTGATGCCTTATCTAGAGCCTTTGTTACGTCCTCTGATATAGAAGAGGTTTCCAACCATACCATTCTAGACCCCAAATGTATCTCACTGGCTGCTTCATCCACCAAAACGCTACCATTTGGGAAGACCCTCGTGCCTCCTACTCTAAGGAGGAAAATCCTTTCGTGGTTTCATGCCTCTCGTTTTTCTGGACACGCCGGTGAACACAAGACTTTTGAGATCCTCTCTCGAAGTTACTGGTGGCCTTCAATGAGGAGAGACGTCAAAGAGTTCATTGCTTCCTGTGAATTATGTTCGCAATTCAAATCCTCCCGCAGAACCCCAGCAGGGTTGCTGCGACCACTACCCATTCCGTCCAAACCATGGACCCATATTAGTATGGATTTCGTTACTGACTTACCACCTAGTAAGAACCATAACACTATTTGGGTGGTAGTGGACAGATTTTCGAAGATGGCTCATTTCATCCCTCTGTCTGGTTTGCCTTCCTCGTCTATCCTGGCTGAACATTTCATTAAAGAGATCTTCCGTATCCATGGATGTCCATCTGAGATTGTGTCTGATAGAGGAGTACAATTCGTGTCCAGATTCTGGCGAGCCCTTTGTAAAACCTTGGGCATACGATTAGCACTCTCATCTTCTTACCATCCACAATCCAATGGACAAACCGAACGTGTCAATCAAGATCTTGAGACTTTTATAAGGATATTTTCATCAGCCAATCAAGACAACTGGGTAGAGTTACTCCCTTGGGCTGAGTTCGCCCATAACAACATGTACCATGAGTCATCATCCAAAACTCCATTTTTTGTGGTCTACGGTCACCATCCGTCTTTTCCGGAATTTCCTGCCCTCCCGCCCACCCAAGTTCCTGAGGTGGAAACTGTTTGTCAGACCTTTAAAAATATCTGGTCTCAGGTCAGAACCTGTTTAAAGAAGACATCTGTCAAATATAAATCTTTCGCTGATAAGAAGAGGCGGGCTATTCCACCACTAAAAATTGGAGATCGTGTCTGGTTATCCACAAAAAATATTCGTTTGAAGGTTCCATCCATGAAATTCGCCCCTCGTTTTATTGGTCCATATAGGATCATTCAAGTTATCAATCCAGTATGTGTGAAACTCCTTCTTCCTAAGAGTCTTCGGATTTCTAATGCCTTCCATGTATCTTTGCTCAAACCTCTTATTATCAACCGTTTTTCAACTCCTCCCTCAGCTCCGCAGCCAGTTCAAGTTCATCAGGAGGAGGATTTTGAGATTACCGAGGTATTAGATGCAAAAATTTCGCGAGGAGTCCTCCACTTCCTCGTTCATTGGAAGGGCTTTGGTCCTGAGGAGCGCTCTTGGATCAAAGCTGAAGATCTTAATGCTCCTGCCCTTTTGAAGAAGTTTTACTCCAAAAATCCGGACAAGCCCGGTTCCAGGCGTTCTGTGCCCACCTTTAAAAGGGGGGGTACTGTCACTCACCGGACCGTGAGTGCCTCTTCCCGGACATTTAGGAACCGTGGTCGTCCACCATCCTGAGGGTCTGCGCATGCGCAGCCCTTTTCTATACTTCAGTGTATACCCCTTTAACTCAATTGGCAGATCAGGCAACCTCCCTATATTAAGCACCTGTGGTCAACACCACGTTGCCTGATCTTGGAGTCTCATTCCTCATGAGTCTCTGAAGGTGTTCCTGTATTCCTCGTGTATTCAGCGCTGCTGATTCCTGTGGTTTCCAAACCACTTCTATTCCTGTGGTTTCCATACCACTTCTACCATCAACTGTATCATCAGGACTGTTTGCTGATTCCTATCCGCTGCCTCCGTGCACTACAGTCTTCTAAACCACTTCTACCATCAACTGTATCATTAGGACTGTTTGCTGATTCCTATCCGCTGCCTCCGTGCACTACAGTCTTCTAAACCACTTCAACGTTATTTTATATCAATGTGACTGTTTGCTCATTGCTATCCGCTGCCTCCGTGCACTCCAGCTTTTACTTCACTCACCTGCTTCTCATCAAGTCTGTTTGCTGATTCCTATCCGCTGCCTCTGTGCACTACAGTCTCCTGCTTGCAACTCGCCTGTGTTCATCATCGTGACTGCCAGCTGACTACTATCCGCTGCCTCCGTGCACTACGGTCTCCTGCTTGCAACTCGCCTGTGTTCATCATCGTGACTGCCAGCTGGCTACTATCCGCTGCCTCCGTGCACTACAGTCTCCTGCTTGCAACTCGCCTGTGTTCAACATCGTGACTGCCAGCTGATTACTATCCGCTGCCTCCGTGCACTACAGTCTCATCTCATCTTTGCTGTGACTTCCTCGAGACTGCCGCTTTCATGACCATCTGCTACACTTCGTGATCAACAGCTCCTGCCCTGCGCTGCACTCCTGTTTCCCATCGCTGTTGGTTCCTGTGGTTGCTACTGGTTACCTCCGTGTGCCGCTGAGCCCTGCTGCTGTGGTCAGCGCTATCGTCCATCTCCTGCTGATCCACTCTCCACGCCTTCACGTGTTCCACTGGTCTCTACCCTCCTGTCAGCATTGGATTTGTATCTCATCTACTACCCTCTGCTGGATCATCTCCATTCTCCTGGGTCTCCTATGAGTCCAGTTCCACGTGTTGCTGACTCCTGTGGATTCGTGTCCCTGTTGGTCTACTCACCTGTGCGCTGCACCCGCTAGACCTCTGCCTCACCTGTCCAGGGACTTTCTATCCAGTCGGCCTCTAGCCGCTCAGGTACCGCTGCTATCCCATCTGACTGCTACTGCTGAACCACGGTATGCATACTTCTCATTGACTGTGCTGTGTATTGCATATCTTGCTGGACTGTGTTTGGTTCTCTCTGGAGTCTGCTATCCGCTGAGTCTATTGCCATCATTGACTGTGTTATCATTGTGCTGGACTACTTCAAGAGACTTTCTAGATTGCAGACCTGCTCAGTCATTTATATATATATATATCTATATTGTGCATATTACTGTGGATCGTGTATAAGGTGCCTGTGTATATCCTGTGTTGCAGTCTTCCCCCGTGCACCTCCTCACATATATATTCAGTGGTACAACTTGCTGATGTCAGACCACTGATCCCTGTTTCCGGTATCACCTGTTCCATCCTCCTCTCACATAGCAGTGGTACAACTTGCTACCGCAGACCACTGACTACCTGGATACCTCCACTTGGATTCCATTCCTTCACTCAGACAGCGGTACAACTTGCTACCCGCAGACCGCTGACTCTCACCACCTCCTTGTTTCTGTTGGACATTCCTCCTCACTATAGCAGTGGTACAACTTGCTATCGCAGACCACTGACTATATTCTCGTGTCCTTGTCCATACAGTTCCTTGTGTATTATTATCTCATTATTACCAGTGTTGCTAGTCATAGACTTTCCTGAGCATCTCATCGGCCATCATTTCATGTTCCGTGATCACCCAGCTACCAGAGTACCCTATTACCATCTACATTGCTCTGGTAAGCCTACCATCTGGTGATCCCTGGGTAAAGACTCCTAGTGCCCGTGACAGATTTTATCAGATTGTCATGTAATTTCTTTGGTAGTGCACTTGTTACCAATTTATCCTCTATACTTGGGGATTTTTTTTATATAAATCGTCTCTCTGGAATGATATTGTTTAAAATTAATCCTTAGAGGAAAAAGAATCAAGGCCCCCATCTTATAACCTTAGTAAATATAGATAATGTCATCAATAAATCTATATCATACAACAAGATTTGTCTCTTTTAATTCCCATTCCAAACATGTTCATATTCTCATCAATCCTTAGCATAGCAGGGGGCAAATCTTTTGCCCGTATACTTGCTTAACTTTTGCAAATAGAACTCATCTACAAGGTAGAAATAATTCCCAAAATGAACTTAATCCCCTTAAAGAGAAAATCCTTTAAACATTCCCCAGAATCTAAGGCTCTTTTAATTGCTTCTAACCCTAATCTATGGTCATTGATCATATACAGGAAATTTATATCCACCGTAACGAGTTAACAACTTTCCTCCTATAACTTAATTTCCTTAGTATATATATCCACAGTGGCCCTGATTAAACTTTGAACGCAATGTTAACTCACCTTGTGTTTAAAAAAGTTGACTGTGACATGCGTGCATGTACGCTCGTATTCAAGTACAAGTGGAATTCAAGAAACGTTTTCATTTCAATATGGGTATAAGTATGCTCTAGCTATATGGAACTTGCCATATGTAAACAGACAGAAGAGATTGCAGGATGCACACATGCGTATGTGCAATATAATGTTCCATTGGAATATATGCGCAATTTTTTTTTTATTTACAACTATTAATACTATAATCATTAATAAAAGTATATGTAAAAACATTGAAATAAAATGAAATAAATCAGGATGTTCTTAATGCGTACTGTACATAAAATGCATTTTTATGTTTTTTCTTACTTTCAAACACATGTTCTGGCATGCATACGTGTCAGTCATTACTGTCAGTCAGCACTAATACCTACCTAATAGCTGCTGCAAATGATACAGCTTAAAATCATGTACATAAGAGATGTCCAGAGCTTGAATTGGCTGAATTTGCCTGCACTCCACCTCGGCACTCAACCTCGGCCCACCCTGACTATAAATTGCCTACGTACATCCACCCCTTCCCACCCCCCATTCTGCCCTTCAAGCCGTAGGCAGTCAGAAGTGTCATTTGCATTTTGACGTGAAATGGATGCAATTGTCCATTTCTGAGCATGTGCAGAGCAATTTCATGCAAGATAAGGCACACAATGGGATTAAGATCCAATGATGAATCAGGCCCAATATATTTAAGATAGGCCTTATTTTTTCTGACCAGGGATTTGAAATGGGGAACAATAAACTTTAATAAGTTCAATGTAACTGAATTTGTCCCTGCTACAATTGGTCTACCTCGGAATTTCTTTTCATTCTTATGTAATGTAGGTAATTCATAAGTAACAGATATAATGAGATTATTAATCTTATATAGTTCATTTTTATCTATTACCCTTTATTTATAATAGTCCAGTATCAATACATCAGGGCTTTTTCTAATTATTTTGGTGTTGTTAGATCTAAGTTTCTGATGTATTCGACCTTCATTAAGTTGCCTATAAATTTCCTCTACATCTCCTTTATCTATAATCACAATAGCACCTTCATATGGTTCTTTTCAACCTTATCGATAATTTGACCTTCTTTATTGTTCTTTAAAATAAGTCTTCTCTTTATTGGGACCTCCTATCAAGGCCTCACGCTTGTACTTATTAAACTTCGTTTGCTTCTATTAGTAATAGCTCTATTTTTTCCCTCTAATTTTCAATTTTTTTTAACAGTTTGTGCCCCTCTATATATTTTGCTTATTTCCAAGTTGAGCTCAGCCATTCCCTATGAGACAAAAATGAACACAAAGTACCTATGTTTATTTTGTACACTATTTAAACCACCCTTATGCTTTGAACTTTGCTAGGATCCTTTAAATATCTGTGTGTTACTGTTGATGAATCCTTATATATTGACCTGCACATAACTACCATCTGTAAGTCACTGGATGCCATGTTAGGTAGTGCCTAACTTAATCAGTTTTTCTCCCAAAACAGTGCCTAAAATACTACTTTATGATTTAGTCTTCATTTAATGCTTAAAGTAATCATGAAGAAATGGGGGCTGTTTTTATATGCCACTTTGTGTGTTTGAAGACCAATGCAATTGCTACCAACATTGCAAGTGACATCCATACTCCACCAATCTCCTTATAGGCCAGTGGAATTTCCTCTTCTGCAAACTCCACTAACTTGCTCCATAACAAATTGTGCTTTGATGGAAATCTATTTGCACTTGCACAAATACAGGCTCACAGCATCTCCATAGAGCATTGAAAGGCAATAGGCGGACCTCCGAGCCTTAAACTGTGGCCCCAAATAATTCTTGCTTTATTGTCAGATTTGTTTGTTATAACTTGTAACACTTGTTTAAGTGCCTGCTGATATGTTAGTACTGATAAGTGCATCTTTCTTTGATTAACTGTGTTATTTTAACTTATTAATGAGATTAAGAATAATGTTTGAAGACTAGAGGGCCACCCATGCGGCCCCTAAAGTGTATCAGGTTGCCTATTACTGCCATAGAAGGTTCATAAACGAGTCCCAATGAATGTAAACTTGGAGCATTGCAAACACTACTTATACTAGATTACTTTCTCTATTAGGCAAAACAGGTGTCAGCATGCTCAGTAATAAACTAGCCTGAATTTCCTGTGCAATCAGTCACCTTTCAAGACATGATTACAAGAGAGCAAACTCATGGATTTACTACATGCAGCAAAGAAGTAAAATCATTGTTGCTTTTTTTAGTTCTAGTATATCTCAATGTGCATTTCACAGCTATACCACTGACTGACATTTATGGCATTACATTCTTCACTGAATATAATGTATATAATTTACTTAGAATGCATTTATTCACAAATAACAGAATTTTCCTATGATCTGGTCTATTATTTTAACCCACGTAATTTCGTCAACTTTGATTATTTTTTTTAAATGCTACATTTCATGAATTTAAATTTCACCCTTTTTCGTTTTCACAGCAAGTGAAAAGGAATGATCTTATTCTGAGAAAATTAACATAATTTGTAGACTTAAAAAAACTTTCTATTCATTGTAAATTACCTTTCTATATTATACTCTTTGCTTCAGCACATAGCTGTGATAAGTCTTTTGCTTTATGTCTAACCAGTACTTTAGTGTT
This sequence comes from Mixophyes fleayi, assembly GCF_038048845.1. Lineage (NCBI taxonomy): Eukaryota > Metazoa > Chordata > Amphibia > Anura > Limnodynastidae > Mixophyes > Mixophyes fleayi. Next base: position 234,892,276 of record NC_134404.1, on the reverse strand, counting down.
TCATCGCAGGGATGGCCTGAAGCAGTAGAGGGCATCAGTGAATAATTTATAAATCCCCCCCACAGGGGTAGAGGCAGAAAAGAAAGAGTTATAGGAGAAACGAGGGCATTGAGGGATGAAGAGATAGGTTGTGTGACAGTACTATTCTTGAAGAGGAAAACAGATTACCTCAATATTACTTATTTTACTTTGTGCCATATAAAACACTAGTCCTAGAACATATTAGCTAATACTATACAATACTGGTATTATTCTATTAAAGTCTATAAAATACAGAGTACACTTTAGTTACACATATGCCATACAAGAAGCATTGTAATTACTAATGTGCGATTCAGTGTGCATTCCAGTGACCAATTGAGCATGTTATTGACCACTATACAATAAATCTCTGGTGGCAAAAGTTACTCTCCTCCCATTCTCTCAGCATACTTTTCACTGTTTGAGATGCTGGCAAGTGACGAGAACCACTAGACGAGGCTTGGCTAACCTGTGGCACTCCAGGTGTTGTGAAACTACATGTCCCAGCATACCCTTCCAGCAATAAGCTGCTATATATTGGCAAAGCATGCTGGGGCTTGTAGTTTCACAATGCATGGAGTGCCACAGGTTAGCCAAGCCTGCACTAGACTGTTCCTAGTTCTTTGATTGGTCAATAGCATCTGTTATCCGATAATGAGTGTCAGGCGTTCCCAGCACACTTGTGAATGGCCAGCGTCATCCACCCATTAGACAGCTAAAAGTGGTCTAGTGGAAATAGCCGCTTCCTAGAACAGGAATACATTCAATATATAGGAGCAACAGAGCAGCATCCACTGTGCTGCTCTGTACTTCCTCTCTTATGGCCACTGAACTGGTGGTGAATGGAAAAAAGGATGGATGGGATGTCTGTTCATATTTAGGGCTCAGTGCAATAACATTGCTTACACTGCCAATAGCTCTCCTCCTGATTTCATATTGATTTCTCACTGGTTTTTTTCAAGGAAACTTTATCAATATATTGCTGAAGTGACCATTTTAATTTTCACCTTAATGCAACAATTTTTTTTAAAAAAAATGTATCAAAGTTATGTACCAGGCTACTCAAATGGAAAAGGCAACTTACTAGTCAAGGTCACAGGTTTTGCAAACTTTTGTGTGACATGTGGGAATATTAATTGCATGCTATAGAGACACAGTAAAGGATATTTTATTGGATTTTATTTTCATTAAAATGTGTTTGTCTGAAAATAGGTTTATTTATGTGTTTTCACATGTTTATGTGCAAGTGAATGAAAACAAATCTGTTTTATTTGGAGATCATTATTCCCAAGACATAAAGTCCAGCTTTCATGATGACATCCTTGTACCACTACCAGATAAACGGTTGCTAATCATCATAAGGCTGTGACATTTTTGTGCAAAGCAAAATGTGGAATTTGTGATGTTACAACTCTCACAGAGGGCAAGTTACTGGTGAAGAAATATTTTGCACAACAGTATCTAAATCTGGCACAATAAAAGTTAAAGGTCCCTTAGGAACTTGTGACAGAGTTATCTATTTTTATAGTTACAGCTGGGTGTCAGCCAGTGGTGTTTGTATACCATAGCACCCCATAATCTTAAGGGGATTGAAACAGTCATCTGCATGCATGCTGACAGTGTGAACAGCCCTTCTCTACTGGTAACTGTGAAATTGGGGAATTATGACTGCCAGTGTGAAAAGTGGTTTGTGTGAAAAGTGGTTTGCATTTTACCTTTTTAATTCCCTAACTTCAAAGGGATGATGCGGCAATGGGGGAGGGCACTCACATGTCATTAAAGTAAACAAGTGTGCTGGATGTCAGTCTACCAGGTAAAAATAGACTGAGCTGTTACATATAACTTGAAAAAGATTGCAGTTAGGTGGAGGCTTCTAATAACTAAATTAATAGATTAAATGCCATGTTGTGTTAAAGCTTCTCACAGTATTGTTATCCTTTATGGGATGTTGTTAGGCCCACACAGATCATGAGATATATAATAAATACAGTCAACCTTCAAAAAGGTCACACATTACCCTCTAATCTTGAGAATGAAAAAATACCGATAATAACTCATACTCAGAATGACTCATATTCATCATTTATCCAAAAATGCATCCACATACTTCAAAATACCACCACATACCCCAGACCTCCCACATGCCGTCTGACTCCCCCAAAATAGTTTAACAGCGTCTTTGGTATTCCACTTTGTAATGACTCATATTTTCCATGATAACACTCCAGTAGAGAGCTGTGAGATGCACAGAGCGTCCTTCCTTCGCCTCTTCACCACACATCCCCTTCCAGTGCTTGTTCCATACACACCCGCCTCTATGTGCTTCTTCAATACACTTTCCCCATTTCTATTGGCAGAACCTTTTGGGTGTCTGTGTTGGATATGGATATTAGGGCACACATGTATAAACGTAACCAAGATTTTGTTTTATTGAACAACTTGTAACAAACAGAAATGAAGGTACTCACATGGTTAATGGTTCTGCAGCAATCAGGTAGTACAACAGTCTTATGTACGTTATGTATACTTAGCAGTATTCTTCATATACTTATACACTATATGGCCAAAAGTATTTGGCCACAGCTGTTAATTATTGTATTGAGGTGTTTCAATCAGACTCTTTGTCAGAGCTGTATAAAATCAAGCACTTAGCCATGCAGTCTCCATTTGCAAATATCTGTGATACAAAATGGGTCATTCTAAAGAGCTCAGTGACTTCAAGAGTGGTACTGTGATAGGATGCCATCTTTGCAATAAGAGAATGCGTGAAGTTTCATCCCTGATGATTATTCCATGGTCAACTGTAAGTGATATTATTAGAAAGGGGAAGCGTTTGGGAACAACAGTAACTCAGCCACGAAGCGGAAGACCACGTAAAATCACAAAGCGTAGTCAACAACTGCTAAGGCGTAAAAGTTGCCAACGCCCTGCTGATTCCATAGCTGAAGAGTTCCGAACTTCCAATGGCATTACTTCCAATGGCATTAATGTAAGCACAAAAACTGTGCGGTGGGAGCTCAATGGAACTGGTTTCCATGGCTGAGCAGCTGCTTGCAAGCCTCACATCACCAAGACAAATGCCAAGTGTCAGATAGAATAGTGTAAAGCAGGACTGTCGAACAGCAGAAACATGTTCTGTGAAGGGATGAAACACACTTCTCTGTTTAGCAGTCAGATGAGCGAGTCTCGGTTTGTCGGATGCTAGGAGACCATTACCTCACTGACTGTATTGTGCCAACTGTGAAGTTTGGTGGAGAAGGGATAATGGTATGGGGCTGTATTTCAGGGTTTGGGCTAGGCCCCTTATCTCCAGTGAAGGGCAATCTTAATTCTTCAGCATACCAAGTCATTTTGGACAACACTATGCTTCCAACTTTGCGGCGACAGTTTGGGTAAGTTCCTTTTCTATTCCAACATGATTGTGCCTAGTGCACAAAGCAAGGACTACAAAAAACGTGATTTCATGAGTTCAGTATGGAAGAACTCGACTGGCCCGCACAGAGCCCTGACCTCAACCTCATTGAACACCTTTGGGATGTAGTGGAACGGAGATTGTGAGTCAGGCTTCTCATCCAACATTAGTGCCTCAAAAATGCTCTGCAGAATGAATGGGCACAAATTCCCACAGAGACACTCCAACATCTTGTGGAAAGCCTTGTGGAAGATGTTATCGTTGCAAAAGGGGGACCAACTCAATATTAAAGTGTATGTATTTGAATACAATGTTATTACAGTCTCTGTTGGTATAATGTTCAAGTGTCCAAATACTTATGTCTATGTAGTGTATGTATGCAAGGTATAAGCATTTGGTATACTGCACCTCCGTGAAGAAACGTTCTGGACAGGTTTCGTTTATATAATGTCCTCGGGTCACTTGTATAATGCCTTCATGTACATACACAGCTACTAATAACTGTGTCTTCCCCCCACATACATCAGAAGAGGCCCGAACTTCCAGTCCGCGCATGCGCAGTAGCGAAATACAGACAGCTGCGTCACTGCCCCACTTCCTGTCCCACTAGCCCACTGGGGAAATACAGGTGATGGAGCATAGTACTTTATACTAACATCTTCCTCATGCATTCCACCTTCTTCTTTAGTATACATGCCCCCCTCCCTCTATACCATACATGAACTATCTCCCTTTTCAACATTCATGACCACCCCTTCCTCTTCACAATACATGACCTCCCTCCCTTTTCCCAATACATGAGCCACATTTCAACCCTTCCTTTTCACAATAGATAAACCCCTTCCATCATCACAGTACTAGGGACCCGGACAGATCCCTCCATCTATCCATGCTTCTTACAGTTGTATTGCCTATACCCTCCATGCTAGCCCTGATGGGGAGTATGTTTTACGAAAGCTAAAAGGCATCTTATATGCTTGTCTGATTCCATCAGTTTGTAGTTTAAAAAAATGGCATTGGGCACAAATGTACAATTTTTAAAAAAGTTTTCTATGATGGAATGTCTTGAGAGGTGTAAATGGCACTGCTTGTTTAAAAACAAAATGAACTGTGAAATGAAGAGAAACCTTATTGTTTTGTAAACCTTTCATGTTTATTTTACTGTTTCACAGCTTCTGAATACTGAAAGTAAAAGTGAAACACACCTAGATAAGCAAAACATCTGACCAACTACATAGTTAACATGTAAATGTAAATCATGTCTTGTTGTAAGCAGGGCTGCCAAGAGGAATTCAGGGCCCCGGCACAACAAATTAATGGGGCCCCCCTTATAGTCGAGTATTTTAAAAAAAATTGCGCCGCCTAACGGCGCAGCAAAATTTTTCAGGTGTGTGGTCATGCATTTGGGGGCGTTTTTTTAACCCCTCTATGACAGGCCCCCCCTCATTTTTTTAACCCCTCTTTGACAGCCCCCCCTCATTTTTTTAACCCCTCTACGATAGGCCCCCCTGTTTTCCTCCCGTTACTTACCTTTTCCTTTTCTTCTCTCATGGTCCTCTCTGCTGCTCTGTGCTCCATTGCTCCAGACTGACTGAATGCTGGGCGTGACATGATGATGTCACACCCGGCATTCAGACAGTCTGAATGGAGCACAGTGCAGCAGAGAGGAGGGACGCCAGCACCGCGATCACCTATATAATATTTTTGATTTTTACTGACCCTGCTCCCCCCACCAACGACCAAGCACCCCCCCCTGCCACAGACCCAGCCCCCCCCCACCATGTTACAATGCAAGGTGTGCATATTAATATTCTGTTTTGCACATAAGTTAAATACTGGCTGTTTTTCATGTATCACACAAATACTTGATAGCTTATTTGTAGACTGAAATTTAAAGTTGATATTTGTGTGCTACATGAAAAAACAGTCAGTATTTAACTTGTGCAAAACAGAATACTAATTTGCACCCCTTGCATTGTAACATGGTTTTGTCCAGGAGACTGAAATAAGAAGTTTATTAAGTTAAGATCCTTAGTGAATCAGGCATTAGATCTCTTTCCCTCCAACCAACCCTGACATTAGATAGCAAACACATTTAATATATAAACCTATTTCGCTCCCTCCAAATAGCCCCAGAAATAGTTTAAATAGCATTTACGGTTAACAAATATAACCATTTCCCACAACAATCCCAAGCTTTAAATAATTCATAACCACATGTAATAGACATCATTCTCCCCAAACAGCCCCACAATCAATTAATAGCTCATCACCCCAGCAGTAACTTAAAGGTGCAATTACTCCATCTTAAATTCATAGGAGCCACTATTAAATTAAATTGTCCCCCCATCACCCCACAAATAAAATAGCACCCAATACTTACCCCTCACCTGCACTCCTCGATTAAATTGATATATATATATATATATATATATATATATATATACACATACACACACACACACACACATATATATATATACACACACAAGACCCCCTCCCTCACACACACTACATTCCTAGATTGTTCATTCCCGCACACAGTACATTCATATACTGCCCCCCCCTACACACACACACAAATACATTCATATATTGCCCCCCCCCCACACACACACACAAATACATTCATATACTGGCCCCCACACTCACACAAATACACTCATATACTGGCCCCCACACACACACAAATACACTCATATACTGGCCCCCACACTCACACAAATACACTTATATACTGGCACCCCCACACATACACACAAATACACTCATATACTGGCCCCCACACACACACACAAATACACTCATATACACTCATTTACTGGCCCCCACACACACACAAATACACTCATATACTGGCCCCCACACTCACACAAATACACTCATATACTGGCACCCCCACACACACACACAAATACACTCATATACTGGCACCCCCACACACACACACAAATACACTCATATACTGGCCCCCACACACACACACACAAATACACTCATATACACTCATTTACTGGCCCCCACACACACACAAATACACTCATATACTGGCCTCCACACACACACACAAATACTCTCATATACTGGCCCCCACACACACACAAATACACTCATATACTGGCCCCCACACACACACAAATACACTCGTATACTGGCCCCCACACACACACAATTACACTCATATACTGACCCCCACACACACACACAAATACATTCATATACTGGCCCCCACACACACACCAATACATTCATATACTGGCCCCCACACACACACAAATACACTCATATACTGGCCCCCACACACACACACACACAAATACACTGGCCCCCACACACACACACACACACAAATACACTCATATACTGACCCCCCCACACACACACAAATACATTCATATAGTGGCCCCCACACACACACACAAATACATTCATATTCTGGCCCCCACACTCACACAAATACATTCATATAGTGGCCCCCTCTCACACAGACATTAATTTACAATACTGACACTGACATACTGACATACACATTATTAATATAATACACCCCCCCCCCCCCCCCCCCGGCACTTACCTGGCTCAATCCCACGCGCTGTCAGTTTCTTCACACATGGGACGGCACCTGTGCGCGTCCCATGTGACCCAGAGGTGCATCGCGTGAGCATACAGAGTGGGAAGGAGGGAGGGGGGAGGGATCGTTAGGATCCGCGGCCAATTGAAGGTGGCTGGTCCCGGCCCGAAACAATATTTTTATTCCCGGCCCGTCTGCCCCCCTGCCCCCCGGGCCAGCCCGCCCCTGGCTTCACTGTTGCATCACATCCTTTATCATACCTCTCCAATAGTAAGCTTATCTAGAGAAATATGGTTATCTGTATGAGAAGCCAAAACTCACAATGTGTACAGGATGTTTTCCCTACTTTTCATCTCATAGTTCAGGTGGTTATTATTCCTTGTCATTACAGGATGTCCCTCTGACCTCAAGAGGGCTAAGTTTATTAAGGTTATATATAATTTGTCATTCAAATATGAAAACCTAAATGATAAATATTATAATTTTCTATCTGCTTCCCCTGTCTATTCCTGATTCGATCCTGAGGCCACATGCTTTTATACAGGTCTCAAAATCCCATTACTCAGAAGTAGAGTTTTACTCAATTGCCCTCATCAGTTGCCATCTTGCTCATTGGTATTACTAACACACAGAGAAATTCCCCAGCACACTGCTATAGCCAGCAAAAGACCTGCCATTTCTACTGTAAATAAAAATGCAAAACTCTTAGTTACACACATTTGCAAATGTATGTTAAAGCCACCTGCCACTTCACAGTGCTTTTGCTAATAGGGTGGTCCTAACTCTAAACAGTGAGAGTCCCACTGTTTTTAAATTGAGAGCTTACTTACCAAGAGGTACCCCAGAAGCCTCTAAACAGCAATTTAGTGCCAGGACTCCCCCTCAGCTACTGACACCAACATGCCTCTCAGACAAATACAGAAGTGAAAGTTGCTCAATCAATTCATAGGTACCTCCTTGTATTTTCCGTCCGTTATTGAAACTGCCCAATTTGTCTAGAAATGGCTGTTTATCTCTGTACAATATGTCTGGTGATAATGACCTATTTGCTATGTGGGAGTATAGTGGTCATTTGCTGCGCAGAATAATATTAAATATGATATCCCATACATGTTTGCTGTCCCATATAGGTATGCATCCATTTTATGATCATTATTATTATTTATGTGTTTATTTATGGGAAGCTAGCACACACAAGGTAGACATAGGTTACATAAGCAAACAAAAGATCAGAAAAATTTACATTGCACAAGTAGAACTGAAAAACGTGGGTAACAAATACAAGACATAATATGAGAGGGGTACCAAAATCATATTACAAATGGCAATTCCAGACTAATTATAAGGATAGCTGAATGTTTTAAGATAGTGGGGAAGAGGTGGGAGAAGGGGAAAAGTGGAAGGAATGACTTGCTTCACCTAAAAGGGGAGGAGTTAAGTGGAAGATAGAGGGGGTGACACATAGTGGGTGAGAAGAGAAGGGAAAGTAGGGTAGGCTTTGGTAAACAGGTACGTTTTGAGGGATCTTTTGAAGTATTAGAGGATAAGGGAAAGTCTAATTGAATGAAGGAAATCCTTATATAGATGGGAAGCAGCATGGGAAACGTCTTGGAAGATAGAGTGAGAAGTGGTAATCAGAGAGAGGGAGAGGCTACAGTCATTGGGGAATGGAGATGACAGGATGGGGTGTGGAGGGAAATGAGGTTGGGGGATGTAAAGGGGAGGTGACTTACAGGATAGTAGAGGGGAGAGGAACATGCAAGAGCTTTGTAGGTGAGGGTGAGGTCCTTAGAAAGGTAATACAAATAAATAAAATAATAAAAATACATATGCTCATCCAAAATGATAGGTCATACTTGCCAACTTTCAAACGTCGGTGTCCAGGAGCTGTGTGGGGGAGGTGGGTGTTCCGGGGGAGGGGCTGCACAGATCACTCTATTTTGGCCCCTCCCCATGATGTAATGACACAACCGCATCATTTTACAGTCGGGTGGGCAAATGCTGCGATTCCTTGAGAATCGAGGCACTTTTTGATCTAATTCTGCTTACTTCACTCGGAAGTGGGCAAATGCGAGAGGCTGCCATACTCTCCCAGCAGTCCAGGAGACCTACCTGTAATCCGGGAGTCTTCCGGATACACATTAAAGCATATAAGAACATAAAACAAAGTGAGTCCATTTTTTTTATTAAAGCATTTCTCAGATATTTTAGTGAAATATTACATTTACATTACTATTATTATGCAGTGGTCTTAGTTCTTAAAGTTTTCAACAGGCTTGTAAATATCAAAACAAAAACCATGAAAGTTACTTTTCACTTCCCCCTTCCTTCCCTTTATAGTTCAGTGCATGTGTTTTATAGAAATTCCTAATTGATTTTCTCTTGGAACACTTTCTGACCTTGAGATTTATAAATATATGCCATTCATAATTAAGTTGATTTTATGTAAATGTATTATTTTTCCGACACAGACAGAAGAGAGGGTGATTGGATCATTCAATGGCATTCTATGCAGCCTTTTCTTAGGAAACAAGCAAACATATTGCCCAGAAAAATTATATATTTGGCAGCTCTTAGCTCAGATCAGAACTGTATTAGAACACAGAAAAAGTGAGCATCATATAGTCAATTAAATGCTTGCCCTGGGGAAGGACCTACAAATCCAATAGGGATGTAAAAGCGATGATGTGGCCTAATAATGTTCATAATGTTTATCTCAGTTACCTTTGCTTGCAACTTGGCAGTATGTATTGTTTGACTGAAAGCCTGCTATAAAGTGTCTTTCTAATGCTCCAAGCCATGAATTTATTTTCTTGCATTTTTTTTACCCAACATCAGATTGTCCTAAATTTAAGGGTCATCTGCTGAGAGTAGATTATAAATTAACACACATGGTTAGGTCTCAATGTTTGTATAGACCCCTCCCTGAATGATATGATAAAAATATGAAGCTAAACTATTCAATAAACTATCAGCTGCAAACTAGAACACTTAATTTGACATTACTCAAATTTTCACAACTATTCTGCAAAATGTCCACCTCATTCTGCATTTGGGCATAACATTTGACACATTTTGCCTGTGGAATTTGGCATTAAATGTTCCCACTCCTACACCAAGCACACCACCCAGCAGAATAAATTGACAATTGTCATCTTACATCATCATTATTAAAATCACTGACACTAAAGAAAATAACATTGAACAGCCCTTCATGGCAACGGTATTTCTTTATGGCAATGGCCTCTTTCAGCAACTGTCAAGGGGTGGGATTTTTACACAGCAAGTGAACTTTCAGTTCTTGAAATTGATGTGTAGGAAGCAGGAAAAATGGGCAAGCGTAAGGATCTTAGTTCCTACCAAAATTTGTCCAAGGAAGCACAACTGGTGAACCAGTGATAGGGTCATTGCCGCCCAAGGCTCATTGATGTGCATGGGGAGCAAAGGTTAGCCTGTCAGACCCAGTCCCTCAGAAGAGCTACTGTCGCACAAATTGCTGAAAAAGTTAATGTTGGCTGTGTTAGAAAGGATATAATATTCAGAAGAAAGGAATTGGTTTTTGTGTGGTTTGGTGTAAAAAAAAATCTGAGTATTGAATGTGAACCCAATAGTTATAATAAAATGTAACTATTATTAATTAATTGTTAAAATGAGATATTAAACAACAGAACAAATGAAGTGAAATTATGAATAAAGTAGAGATGCTCACTGACCCCCGTGTTTTGGTTTTGTTTTTGTTTTTGGATCTGGATTACCTTCGTGTTTTGGTTTTGGTTTTGTTTGGTTTTGCAATTTGTTAAAAAAAATTACATTTATTTGTGCTAAAATAACATAATTTAGGTATTATTTTGTAGCTACATTATTATTAACCTCACTAACACTAATTTCCAGTCATTTTTTATTCAATTTTGACCACTTCCTATGTCACAATATGATTTTCATACACTTGAAAAGAAAAATTGCTGCAGTACTTGCCAGTGATAACAAAAAGGCCATTGTCATGCCTGGGCATAAGACCAAAAATCCACCTCTTAAGTGTTTAATTATTTTTACAGAAATCCTGGCAAGAGTTGTCTATCCATTTGTAGCGTTTTTAAAGCCACACTCAGTAGAGGTAGGGACCTTAACCATCTGGGATCCTCACCCATGTTTCGTCATTTTTCAGCGAGTTCTTGGAAAACTGTTGGGAAAATCAGAAACTTAGGTTAAAAAAAATAACAACAAGCATTCCAGCATAATCTACCTCCCTTCTCTCATCTACATCCCAGCACCTGCAATCTTCCCCCCCCCAACACCTTCATAATCAATATCCCCTGAACCAACAATTGGCAGTTAAACAATCCTTTGTAAGAGGAAGCAAGAATGAAACCTGTCACCCAGTCACAAAGCGGATCACAGACGCTCTGGGTACTATGATAGTGTTAGATCTGCGTCCAATATCCACTATTAATACAGTTGTTTTAAGATATTTAATTGAGGTGTTCTGTCCCTGTTAGCAAATGTCATCACTATACCATTTTACTGGAAAAGCTAATTCTCTCCTGTACCGGAAAGTTCCTAAAAATTTAATTATTGGGCGACAAAATGGCATTCTACCCACTGTACACTTAACCACAGATATGTGGACAAGCGGAACTGGGCAAACTAAAGATAATATGACTGTGAAAGCCCACTGGGTTGGTCATTCACCTTCCCCAGCATGGACAGCAGCAACATGTACCCAGGTACGTCACATTTTCGAGAAGTAGGCTACTCTGTGTATCAGCAGCTTCAGTAAAAGGCATACAGCTGACAATCTGTTCCAAAAACTAAGGGATGTCATTGAAAGATGGCTAATCCTGCTTGGACTCTCCTGAGGATATGTCAGTTCTGATTACGACCCCAATATTGTTCAAGCATTACAGCAGGGTTGAATTCCATCACATTTCCTGTTTTGCACACACTATCAACTTGGTGTTACAGAACTTTTTAAAAATGACATGCAGGAGATGCTGTTTGTGTCCAGAAACATTTAGGGTCAATTTCTGGTTTCTGCAACAGCATGTAGGAGAATGCAGCAGCTGCAAGATGACTAGCATTTGAGGGGAATGTACTTTAGTCCAGCGAAGTAGTTACCTGTGAAGAAAGTGCAGACACGGTTAGTTTGAGTCAAGTGATTGCCTTAATAATACATTTTGAAAAGGTGCTACAGAAAATTATAGTGTGAAATAAAACAAAGTAAATGTGCTAACTATATTTTAATTGTAGATTAAATACTTCATTTTCTTCGCAAGGATCCAAGACTTATCAACATCTTATTTGGACGTCTTCTCCTTCAGTTTCTCTGGCAACTGCTTTTTGTAAAAAAAATTGCTTTCCCAAGACACCCAGTGGTGATGCAGATGAGTCCGCACAACATTTTGATATTTACTCTGCTGTAAAAGAATTGCCCAAAAATCGCGACAGTTCTGCCCTAAAATCAACTAGTAATTCCATTTGGAAGGCCATTATCGGAAATTACATCATACTACACAGACTTCTATGATGGTGGGATGAATTAGTATTGTTTGAGAAAGATTATCACTAAACCCTGCCACCTCTCTAGTTTCTGAGTTAGCTATAGTACAATAAAATGTAACTGCAGATTTAGACCAAGACTGCCAGCCCTATTATTTCTATTTCATCAATTACAATTAGCAATGGAGCAATGGAGCTCTTCTCTTTGGGTGTTACCTATATAACGAAGCACAATTTGCCTGCAAATTCTACAGACAAGCCTGCTTGTCTTCCTCTTCATCAATGACTCTTAGCAATTGAGCACTTACACCCAAACATTATTAGTGCAAATTAGGAAAAATACAGTTTAATCCCTAATAGGCCCTCCACCACCCTTTGCATGTTAATAGTAGGATTGGTTGGAGTTATGGTCAAGGTCACACATTTTTTTGACAAATCCTTCAAAACAGCCCAGATGTCAAACTGTTGTGGTCTGCCACTTGCGTCATCCCTGCTTGTGTTTGTAAAGTGCAAATTGGTGCCTTAACCTCACTTGGCAAAACTGCTGCCACTGATGCCACACTGCTGCCTCTGGTGCAGGACTTACACAATCAACCGCATCATCATCAGCGCCCTCGTCGGATACCCAAATCTCCCCCACATCCTCTTCTAAAGACAAAGTGTCATCATCACTTGGTATATCACCGGCTACACTCGGGCTGTTCAGGCACACATCAGCAGAACTGCTGAAAGGGCCCCTATTTATGGGTACACTAAAAGAATGCTCATGATTAGACATCCCACTGTTGTATGGACTCTCCACAGGGATTGGTGTCATTTGTGATTCAGAGCAAACATTATCCTCTAATGCCTTACTGTTATCTTGCAGTTAGGCTTTGACGTGTAACAGTAGTTGTGCACCACTTGTAGGCTCGGTAACATTTTTTGATCTGCCACTAATAGACAAAGGTGAAGGCCTCATTCTCTCTTTGCCACTGTGTGTATAGAATGGCATGTTGGCAATTTTTTTTTTTATCGGCACTTAACTTTCCTTCAGTTACACTTGTTTTGCGCTTCAACACGGTCAATTTTTTTTGGTGTGTGTTTTTTTGACTGCTTTCAAAAGACTGTGTAGTTTGACATTGCCTTTCCCAGATGACGTACTGGGAACACTACCATCAGGACTGGTGACAGAACCTGGTTGCTGATTCTGCTCATATGTGGACTGCTTAGAATTCATTATGAGCCCAACGCACTTGTAATGCTACAAATTGTTTTAGATACTGCTGATAAATATGACTTTTGACAGCCAGAAATATTAATGCTAAAGAATGGGGGACACCCCAAAAGCACATTGTTGTGCTAAATATTATATTTGAAGTCTGCTGACAGATAGTACTTTTGACAGCCAAAAATATTAATGCAAAAGAATGGGGGACACCCCAAAAGCACTTGTAGTGCCAAATATTGAAAAAACAAAAAAGACTCCTCTATCCTTCTCTCTTCTCTATCGATTGTTATCAGAATTAGAATCAGAATTGTATTGTCTGTCCCTGCTCTAATCAGCCTGTGACTACACCCTGCTCTCTCCCTCTGTCAAATGGTGATGGATTGCTGTGGAGGCAGGTATTTATAATTTCCAAGTATCGCGAGAACCGAGCCCCGAGATCCGACGACGTCACAATGACGTTCGGCCTCGATTTGGATTCCGAGTGGGCGGGAGAGTACCGAGCCTCTTCGGCTCGGTACTCGGTTAGGCAAAGTTCGGGTGGGTTCGGTTCTCGGGGAACCGAGCCCGCCCATCTCTAGAATAAAGTGATAATAAAATCTGCTGAGTGTACTTTACTGTTTCTTTATTATTGTTCCTAATAAATTGGTTTTGTCTATTGTTTCGCTTTATTGTTTAGACTCTATGTTGTTGCTTATTATTTCCGAAATTCACAGTGTTATAATATTTTTAGTACGGTTCTCACTGTTATAACAATGTATGATAAGTACTATATAAACATAAATACAATTTTGTGACTGTCATGGTTTGGGTTGTAGTTATAGCCACATATCTATCCTCCAATATACATGGTTCATCTCATTGTGATAACCCCTATTGAGCTAGTTGAGCCTTCTAATTCACTAGATGTTCAATTGGTTGCACTAGGTCATAGTATAGAACTTTTATATTCTCATTTGTCACCTTTATTATAAAATTCACATTTCCCCTTTTTGCAGAGAACCAGTTTTATATACTGGACCTGATTCATTAAGTAAGTAAGTAAGGCAAAAAATGAGCAAGTTTTATCCTGGACAAAACCATGTTAAAATGCAAGGGATGCATTTTAGTTTATTATTTTCTATATAGATAAATACTGGCTCTTTTTTCGTGTAGCACACAAATACTTGGAAGAATTAAACTTCCATAGACATATAAAGAAAACTAAAACATAAATTCCAACAAAAATAAAATAAAAATAATAATAGTCCACATAAGATCAAATAAATATGTATTAGAGGATCCAAGGTTGAACCTTAAGTGATCAAAAATAGGCAGCTTATAGAATATGTATATTATCGCTGATTAATGACCAGTGCTGAAAGAATGTGGACCTTAAAATAATTCAAGAATAGGAGAGATATTCCTTATAGACATCTTCCGTGAGTTTAGCCACAAATGTATCCAGCGAAAGATTCAACAACTAAACAATCATTCACCCAGTCGGGTAGAAAAGTAACATGAGCTTCTTACCGCAGCTGCAGCTTTCGTACATCAAAGTCCACGTACTTATACACTGCAATGGTTCTCCAAAACATCCAGCAAGGAGACAGCCTGTTATCATGAACTTCTTACTGCATCAACGGCTAATGTATAATTGAAATCCACGTACCTCCAGGGTATGTAACTGATCCGTCAGTACAGCCAGCGATATAGCGACACAGCAAAAGTCCACCCGGCAGAACACAAAGTGAGTGAACTCCTTATCGTATGATCGGCTTTAGGAATATATCAGAAAAATTGTCTCTCTGGTGCGCACCACAAAATCCGGAAGACAACCAAATATATAAAACAGACTTTATCAAGCAATAAAGCACTATCTAGGTAGCTTCCCCTTTACAGAGGAAATGTCTCATTAATATAATTGTGGTCATGTGTTGGAATTATTAGGATCCTTGGAAGGTGCAAACAGCTTTCAATGCACCTAGAAGTCTTCATATGTTTGACAGTGTAAACAGATAAGTGGTCATTACAAAAACTAATGCAAATAATAAATATAACATGACCATATTCACGAAATATAAACATATATATTAAAACAAACAAAACACAATAATGATGAAAAATAATAAATAATAATATATATATATATATATAAAATCATAATATATATATATATATATATATATATATATATATATGTATATATATATAAATAATCAAAACAATATACAAATAAAATAGAACATACATAGATAGATCCATGCATATATATATATATATATATATATATATATATATATATATACACATGCATAGAATTACATGTACATACACACCTACATATGAAGAAAATGCGTTTACAAATATATATATATATATATATATATATATATATATATATATATATATAGTAATCAAAGATGCTTAATTAATTTACTGTCAATTAACAGTGGTGTTCAAGTGAATACAGAAAAAGATCATAAAGTATTACACAACATTCACTTAGATATCAATCCCCAACTTATATAGGTAATACTTATCCGAGTAAAATCTAGAGGTGACATATTGTATATTCAAAATGCGAAATGCGTACATGCGTCCGCTCGTACCCATACAGGGCACGTGCGCACTACACATGTGCGCAAATTATCATTTTCACAGACCATCATTAATACTATAATATCTCTGACTAGGTATCTAGGGCAGAAGAAGGGACTGAACTTAATAGCCATACAACAACAATAGGTTATGAATGCCAATCATTAAATTCCATAGTTTCATTCAAACCTTCTGGACATAAAGTTTGAAGTTTAAACATCCAGGACACTTCACTTTTGCACAATTTTTTATACCTATCTCCTCCTCTTATTGTAGGGTCAAATTTTTCAATTCCAATCACCTTCATACCGCTAGGGTTACTGTTATGCTTCTCTACAAAGTGTCTAGAGACACTATGTTTCATGTAAGCTTTCAGAATGTTTTGCCTGTGTTCTCTGAAGCGGCTCTTAAGAGAGCGAGTAGTTCTGCCTACATACTGGAGTCCACAAGGGCATTCCAGTACGTAGACTACAAATGTTGTCTCACAGTTAATATACTGTGAGATGGGATATTCCAATTCACTGACTCTAGAGTTAATATTAATGACAGCTTTTCCAATAAATTCACAGGTAAGGAAACGTTTTTATTACAGCCATAACGCCCTGGTTGTCTTGGGCGTAGCCAAGAGTGAGATGTTTTTTTATTCTTATTTATTTTTAATACGCTTGGAGCCAATACATTTTTTAAATTATTATTTTTCTTATACACCCTTGTGGGAACTTTTTCCAGAATACTGCTCAGGATAGTATCCTGATGTAGGATTGTATAATTATTGGTCACAATTCGTTTTATCATATGAGATTTATTATTATATTTAGAGATATAGACAAGAGAATTACCAATGCTATTATTTTTAAACCTCTTGTTAGACTGATCTTATGTTTTAGGGACTAACAGATCACTCCGTTTTTGTTTTAATGCAAATTCTTTAGCTTCATCTAACAGGTGTTGTGGATAACCTCTCTAGGAGAAATCCAACTGCATTCAGCTTGTAAAGTAAAATCACAATCTAGAGTACAGTTGTGTCTGACTCTACATAGTTGTCCCTTAGGAATATTGCAGAACCAAGGCTTATGGTGGCCACTCTTAAAATGTAAATAAGTATTGGAATCAACAGGTTTGTCAGGGTGATATCCAAAAAATTCACAGTGGAAAAACTAAACTGGTGAGTAAATGATAAATTGAAAGTGTTGGTGTTTAGAAAAGAAACAAATTCAGAGGCCAATTGAGAGCCTCCATTCCAAATAATAAATAAATCATCTATGTCTGGGAGACTCCCACATTTCTGTGTGACCTCCCAGTTCTCACCCCAGCAATATATAAGTGGTGGGGGGGACTTAATGACGCAAATATTGTGACATCTTAGCGCCGCCCCCCGCTGTAATTGGTCAAAATATGTAAATATATATAAATAAATATGTGTATCAGTATTTAGTACGGATATCAAACAGTGCTCGCAATGATAATACAGAATCGTCACATGATCTAGCTGTCAGCTGATCACATAAACACAATAATAAACATGAGACTCTAATAGATAAATGGATAAATAAATAATTACATTCAATATAAAGCCTAAATATAAAATCTATAATACACATTCCCTCAATAATATGCTAGAAAAAACATATACAGTGCAAAAAATAAACATAAACAAAATAAACAGTAAAAAACATACATAAAATCACTAAACATGCATTTATCATATATACAGCATATAAAAACCAAATTGAGTAATACTATTCTTATGCTAAAATTTAAAGAGTTATTACCTACAGCAAACACCCATTACCTACAACCTAGATCGCATATCTTATAATAAGGGGGCTATTTGATATCCCTCATTAAAACCTCATGGTGTTAAAGTGCCAAGCTCATATATCCAAAACATCTCACATTGTGATAACATTTTTTGCAAATGCCCACCTCTTGGGCCTATTAAAGTAATTCTATCGTTTTCAAATAAGCATTGCATAAGCAATTTGTGTTTCCAAAGCACAAAGTAATTTATTTTAGCAGATGCAAAATTTAACAATTCAATACATGATTATAATACAGTACAGCCAATACCAAAAGATACATACATACCGCTGCGCTCGCTTGCGCTAGCTGCACTCCCACTGGTACCAGCGTACAGTACTTCACTCCAGAATACTGTGGTCAGAAAAGACTGATTTGGTACCATTTAGATCTGTATTATATACACTCAGTGTTACAGTGAAAACAATGCAGATGGTGTGACTTGCTTCTATTAGTCCAGGTATCAGGAATGTCCAGAGTGCTGCAGGTCACATGCCAGTTCAAACAAAAATATCCAAAGGTGGGGGTCATCTCTCCAGGGGTTGTGCTCTGACTTTCCCGACCAAGAATCCAGTTACAACTAGTCTATTAGCATTTTATAGTCAGTATTTCTTTAAACATTTATTCCCTAACATCACTAACTAGAGTGTGCAATGTGCGATCTCTTCGGCGAAGGAACCGGACAACTGCCGATGAATAGAGGATTAAAATGATACCAGACATGACACGTTTTCTGTAAACTGAACCTTAAATAACCCTAAAGTGTACATATAATCATAATATATAAACTAATAATAAACTAAATACTATCTGCTCACAAATCACTGCGGAATGGAATCAATATAAATCTGAAATATAGAAATAACTAAATGTTGTAGTGCGAGTGTGTGCATGCGTATTTTACCACATGATCGCGCCATGCCACGTGTAGTGTGGAATACTGAGTGCAGTCGCACGATAAAACAATATTAACCAATATACTTTCCTTCATCCAATTATACGACTTTGACAGGCCCAATTCTACATGTTCTATGGCCATAAATTTAAAAATTGTGGGTCAGCCTGATGTTTCTCCATAAAGTGTTTTGAGACGGAATGACTCATCACTTTATTCTTAATATTTCTTATATGCTCTTGAAAGTACATTTTAAGTGGTCTTTTCGTTTTTTCCCACATACTTTAAGCCACATGTACATTACAAAAGATATATTATGGAAGCTGACATGCAATTCATCAATCCTTTAATAGTAAAGGTGCTACTATTGTTATAATTCTGAAACATCTTATTAATTAAAGCAGTATATTTGCATATAATGCAATGGTTACATTTATACTGCCTTTCATATCAAGGAAAGTAGTGTATTTAGCCTTATCATTTCTCAACATGCTGGGAGTCGAGATATCCTTTAGATTTTGACTTTTTTTAAAAACGACATTCGGATTTTCTGGAAGAATGTTATTCAAGATGGGATCTCTTTTTAAAATGTCCCAATGTTTTGAAATAACCAATCTAATTTTATTCTCCCCGATATTATATGTAGTGATAAAGGTCACTTTTCTTAACCTCAATTTTTGTATATGTAAATAATTCAGATTAGCTTTTTTTTTTTTAGTAAATGTGAGAATGATATCAATTGTTTATATGTGCAGTCCCGGCGTCTCCGCTGCTGTCTTCAGCCTGGCTGTCACTGTAACAGCCAGGCTCAAGACAGCAGCGGAGACGCCGGGACTGGAGGACAGCGGGCCCCCTGGTATGTGTGTGTGCCAACGGGCCCCCTGGTGAGCCCGAGTCAGGTACAGGGTGTACCCCCCTGATGGCGGCCCTGCTTATCACGTAAACAGGGCTCAGCCTGAAATAACTAGCAAAGTTCATCATCATCATTTAGGCACTGTTAAAATAATCAACATAGAATATTATTATATTTGGGAACCATGTATTTTACTTTGTACACCACAAATAATGTACTGCACTTATGCTAGCTGTAGAATATCATTAAATATTTTATGCATTTGTGTAATGTTTTACCTGTCAGACAGGTATCCCATTAGTTGTAGTTAAAAGTTAGTATTAATTTTAGTTATAACATAGTTAATATTACTTATAAGAAAAAAAATGTTATTAGCTGTGATGTTACATTTATCACATAAAAAAAAAATAATTTATTGTAATTTCTGTGTATGCCCTTTGTAATTCCTGCCCTTTTTGTATATTTTTACTTTTGGTATGCCGTGGATTTCTGGGAAGGACTTAGGTGTGCTGAGGGTGAGAAAAGGTTGCAGAGCACTGCCCTATCCAACACATTCAATGTTACTGTTCTCATGAATTTGCGTTTCAACTCACCTTGTCTGCCACAGTGCAACAGACCAGCAATCTTTTGATGTATATAAATAAAGATGATCATGATGCTATAGATACATATTCTATTGTGTGCACAACTTTGACTTTGCTACTCGCTAATGAGCTCTTGAGGCCACTTGGGAGCCTTCTTCCGCCATTCTTTCCCCCTTGGTGTTTCTTGCCTTTTCATTGCCTGGTTATTGCCAGTCACATACCCCCTGTGAGCTTTGGGCTTGTAACTGGTCCCACATGGTCCTCAGATGATTCGCTATCCACAGCCAGCGTTATAGAGGGATCACCACTTGGTCTCCTTCTTCCTTTCCCATTCACCCTTCCTGTTCTTTCAGTGTTTATACCAGTCCTGGTATGCTGATCCTCAACCAATGACCTTCTCATGAACTTAGATAATATTTCCTATAATGTGAAGTGCTTAAGCTCCCCCAAAAACTGTGCTGCACTGCACTTCTCTCTCCAAGCCCAGAAGGGTGGCCTCGTCTTTCTCCAGGAGACTCACTTCATCAAACAACATCACCCCGAACCCTGATCTAAAAGATTCCCCTTGACTAATCATGCATGTGACCTCAAACAGAAAAAATGTAGAGTAGTAATTTTGTTCACAAACCACAAACCACTTCTAAGGTACGGCTCTTCGTTTAACCTCCTAGATTCCATATGGATAAAGAGATTCCTGATAATGTCTGGCATCAATAATAACCTTCCCTGTCCCGTGGTAAACCTTTATGGTCCAAATTTAGACCAACATACATTTTTCAAAAAATAAGGATCTTAGTTGGTGCACATTAGACAGGGGAAACTAATTGTATGGGCGGGGGTTAACTAGCTCCTAGCAAAGACAGATCTGCTTTCCCTGATGCCCCATCTGTTTGGAGAGACTTACAGAATTCTAAGGCACTATAAGTGTTCCTGAAACTATCCCTCTAGACAGAATTTACACCTTTTTCTCCCCTGTCCACAACACCTACTCCAGAATTTACATGATCCTGCTCAGTCATGACGCTACCCTCAAACGTGCAACATCCCATAACTATCCTTACACTTGGTCTGATCAGACTCCCATCCTTAGCCCTTAGACCTCCCAAAGCAACCTGGAGAATTAATGAGTCTCTACTTCGCAATAAAAATACAGACTAACTTACAATCCCTTCTTTCTGAATATTTCAAAATGAACGATAGCTCAGATATTTCTTATGTATAAGACTCTCTGGGAAGCTTCCTCCTCTCCCCATCTTTGACCTTATAGAGCCCCTCACATCAACCATTAGAGCCTGATCATATATAAGAGTTGTGTGGGCAGGGGATCATGAGAGCAAGTTATCTTTCTTTGCTGAAGATGTCCTCTTGACCCTTCAACAGCCTAGAATATCTCTTCCCAGACTGTTCAGAATCCTGGATCTCTATCGTAGTCTCTCAGTCTTCCAAATTAATATATAAAAGTTGAAAGCTAAGCACTTAATCTACCTAGTCGAGATGCATACATCACTATTCAATTTCAATTTAAATGGCAAATAAAGAAAACTAAAAATCTCGATGTATATTTACAACACCTATGGTTCCCGATATAAGGCGAACTATCCAGAACTCTTTGTAAAAATTAAGTCAGAGCTATTGTCTTGTTGCCCCTTTTTATTTCATGGCTGGACAGGATCATTCCCATAAAGATAAATATCCTCCCCAAACTCCTAAATTACTTTCAAACTCTTACCATCAGGGTCCAGCTGTCCAAGGTTGTCTCCATCCAAAAATGACAAGCGCAGTGCTGTAGGTCTCCCAGGATCAAATTAGCCTTTCTGCAAAAACCCACTAGATGTGGTGGTAGAAGCTTTCCAGACCTAAATTTTTACTACTGGACTGCCCACTTGTACACAATTGTAGTCTCCTTGCAGCTCCGTCCTTCCTGTCATAGATGAACATTACGATTTATTATTTCATGCTGCAATCCCTCTCCTGCATAAGGGGATTTCATAAACAAAATAGGTCTTCCTGTGTCAAATTATCCCCTACCCTGAGTTTTTTGGCTAGGATCTAAGAAACCTGCAGACCCCACCTGGGCATCCAGCCATTCTCCCCTCACATTTTAACCCTTTGGGGAATCCCTGACTTCCCCCCAGGGACTCTCTACCTCCCTTCCTTGTGAGTGGCTTGCTTCTATCATACAGTTCATTGGTGTCCTTCTCCACCAAGGAGATTTTCTAACCCCTAAATGAACTGCAAGTCAAATTTCCAGTCCTCCACCCCAAATTTTTCTAATATTCCCAGATAGACATTTTGTGGGGTCTCTCCAGAGAGGAATCCCCCCCTTTCCCCCCCCCCCATCCTTCCTATTTCCAAAAAAGTTATTTATCTCCTCACCATTGTTTTTGATGCTGTATTGACTCAAGGTAATGGGAGAGGGAACCGGGTCCCTCCTCACCCCCCTTAGGAGAGCCACTGGAAAACCATCAGGGCCTCCAGCTAAATGCTTAATTGAGAACACATGGAAACAGACCCACTCCTGCCTTTCTGCTCTGAAGTCCTATATTTGGTTGATTGCCCGGATGGAGAACATTACCTGTGCTAATGCGATGGAGACAGCCTTTGCGGTCTGTGCAGGGGCTGTCACATCACATAGTTATTTAATGGTGGGTGCTATTAATTTATTTGTGGGGTGATGGTGGGACTATTTAATAGTGGGGTGAATTATTAAAGTGAATTATTTAATGCAGGGAATGGTTGTGGGAAATGTTTATATATATTAAACGAAAATGCTATTTACTTATTGCTGTGGCTGTTTGGTTGAAGGGAAATAAGTTTATTTATTAAAAGGGAATACTGTTAATTTAATGTTCAGGCTAGTTGCAGGGTAAAAGATCTGTTTATCAAATGTGAATAAGATTATTTTAATGTTGGTTCGGGAGGGGGGCCTAATTATAAAACGTGGGTGATATATTGATTTAATGCCTGGGATGGTTGAAGTTTTCTAAATTTCATGTACCCGTTTTTTTTACCAAATAGGTCCCCCAAGAATCCACACAAGCAGACACCAGCAGCCACAGATTGTGAAAGTGACAAGAACAGGTAGGAGAGAGCAGGACAGTCTGCCAACTGTCCTGAATCTGGTGGGGCAGACCCAAATTTGAGTAACTGTCTCGCTTAGTCAGGATTTGGTCTGACTATTAAGGACAGAGGTATGTCCCGCTTCCAGAGCTGTAACTAGGCATGTGCGGGCGGTGCCGTTGCCCAGGGCGCAAGCCCAAGGGGGGCAGCAGCCGTCCGCTACCGGCCTGTTTAATCAGCCTTTAACTTTCGCAGTTCCACTGTGAAAGTGGCACTCCACCCAAATCCTCTCTTCAGCCTGCTCCTCCATTAACGTCACCATCTTCCTCTGCTGTTTGACAGAAATCTAGGCAAAATCTATTTATATAAGGGTACTCCCATTTCAACCAGCATTTGGGATCATTATTGCATCGCCCTACACATAAAAGGGTTTACCACCAACAATGTACACGCAGAACCCTTTTTAAAAATGATTGCTTTAATAGATCAAAAGCATTAAAATGCTTTATTCTTAGAATGTTTATTTATTAATTAAACTATGTAGTGTTTAGTAATGCTAGAACTATATTTATCAAAGCTACAGACTGTGTGTCGCCTCATAGTTCATTTTGTTGTTCCTCCAGTTCATAAATAACTCCTAAAATTTGGATTACAGATGTTTGTATCCTACACACATTAGATAATGTAGTCACTGACTAAAAGCATCCCGCCTTTGAGATGGTGGTCTCTCTCTCTCTCTCTCTCTCTCTCATTGGTTCATTCAAGTCTCCTTGAAAAAAACAAAACAATCACCTCTCTGCGGCGTCGGCACCTGCTCCGCCCGCACTGAATGTCAGGCATGATGTCAATGAGGAGCGGCGCAGACAGGAGTTGGCGACATGAAGGGATGAAAAGAGAAGAAAGAAGCCGATATAAAAGGTAAGTGAAGGAACGGAGCAAGGGGCAGCAAAGGAAGGCAGCATGGCAGAGTGTTTTGAGGGGCAAAAGAAGCTGCATCGCAGTGTTTTGAGGGGCATAGGAAGCTGCATCGCACTGTTTTGAGGGGCAAAGGAAGGCTGCATGGCAGAGTGTGATAAAGAGAGCCATTACTGTACATAATATGAACTGGGGGCATTACTCTGGCATAATATGAACTGGGGGCATTACTGTGCCATAATATGAATATAATATTAAATAACAGATTTTTATCAGGTAAGGTATTCTTTAATATTTTTTCTTTAACATTGTAAAACTCTTTCTTATAACAATATAGTTGTGTGTATCTCTTCTACTGTTCTTATTTGAGTATTAAGTGCATGAAATATTAGAATACCTTTCGGTATATATTTTTGCATACTGTAAATGGTCATTAAGGCAAAGAGTCGGTTGTCAATTTATTTGAATCTCACCACTATATATATATATATATATATATTAGGGATGTGCACTGGCCACTTTTGGTGTCTCGTGTTTTGTGTTTTGGATTCGGATTTGCTTGAGGTTTTGGGTTCGGATTTGTTTTGCAAAACACTTGACGAAAGGTTTTGGTTCGGATTTAAGGTTTTGGATTCGGATTTTTTTTGAAAAAAACATAAAAAGTGTTAAAAACAAGTTTTTTGGTTTATTTTCACTCCTACGCTATTATTAACCTCAATAACATTCAATAACAATCATTTCCACTAATTCCCAGTCTATTCTGAACACCTCACACCTCACAATTTTGTTTTTAGTCCAAATCGTTTCACCGAGGTAGCTTTGTGGCCCTGGTACACAATTTGGTACCAGGGCCACAATACCTCCGCCTTCAAATGGTCTGAATTCCACTGCACAGCTGCCTGCTCCTACATCCTCTGCAGCATATACAGGGAGTAGTTTGAGCATGTCAATACCTCTTGTTTTTTACGATGACAGGTCATTTTCATTAATTTATGATTTGGCAGCAACAGTCAACGTTGTTTAATATCTGATACGCCTCTATCTGGACTGCATAGTGGAGTGGCTCCAGTACCCAATTTGGTACCGGGGTCACAATACCTGCTCGAACTTTCAAGTGTAGTGTTTATAATTTATAAAAACTACAGTAGTTATAGCACGTCAATAACTCTTGTTTTAGACGACCAAGGTACAGAGCATTCATCATTGAGATCCCATGAAGTATGTGAAAGACAGACAGGGTCGAAGTGTTATTTGTTGACTTTGTTAACCCCAAAATTGTCGCTGTTGCAAATATTCGTGCAATGAAGAGTGACTTTTTCTATTAAAGGCTCAAGCTTTCAAGTGTAGTGTTTCTAACTTATAAACACCACAGTAGTTCAAGCACGTCAATACCTCTTGTTTTAGACGACCATGGTACAGAGCATTCATCATTGAGATCCTATCAAGTATGTGAAAGACAGACAGGGTCGAAGTGTTATTTGTTGACTTTGTTAACCCAAAAATTGTCGCTGTTGCAAATATTCGTGCAATGAAAAGTGACTTTTTCTATTAAAGGCTCAAGCTTTCAAGTGTAGTGTTTCTAACTTATAAACACTACAGTAGTTCAAGCACGTCAATACCTCTTGTTTTTGATTATGACAGGGCATTTTACTTTTGGTTTAATTTGTTGAATTTGTTTTAATTTTGTTTTACTTTGTGCTCATGGCAAACGACTGTTGAATGGTCACATAATGGCAATAAAAGAGTTGCAAGATGGAAATGTCCTTGGGCCCTCCCACCCATCCTTATTTTGTTGAAATAGGACATGCACACTTTAACAAACCAATCATTTCAGCGACAGGGCCTACCAAACAACTTTGCCTGAAATAATTGGTTTGTTTGGACCCCCACAAAAAGAGCTGGCAAAGAAAAAAAAGAGTTGCAAGATGGAATTGTCCTTGGGCCCTCTCACCCACCCTTATGTTGTTGAAATAGGACATGCACACTTTAACAAACCAATCATTTCAGCGACAGGGCCTACCAAACAACTGTGCCTGAAATGATTGGTTTGTTTGGGCCCCCACAACAAAAAAGCTATTCATCTCTCCCTGTACAAAATAAACAGGCTCTACTGAGGCAAGATGTCGTCCTCATCCTTAACCTCTGATTCCTCTCCCCCTACAGTGTGTACTTCCTCCTCCTCACACATTATCAATTCGTCCCCGCTGGACTCCACAACCACAGGTCCCTTTGTACTATCTGGAGGGCAGTGCTGTACTTGATTGGGGAATTGATAATTCATTTTTATGAACATCATTTTTTCAATGTTCTGAGGAAGCAACCTCCTTCGCCGCTCACTAACCAGGTTCCCCGCTGCACTAAAAACTCTTTCCGAGTACACACTGGAGGGGGGAAAACTAAGGTAAAATAGAGCCAGTTTGTACAGGGGCTTCCAAACTGCCTTTTTTTTCCTGCCAGTAACAATATGGACTGTCTGACATGTCTATTTGGATAGTGTCAGTAAAATAATCCTCCACCATTTTTTCTATTGTGACAGCATCCAATGCAGCAACAGTAGACATGTCTGCAATGGTTGGCAGGTCCTTCAGTCCGGCCCAGATGTTATCAGCATCCCCGCCAGCGGCTCTTTTAGGAAAACTGAGCTTTTTCCTCGCAGCCACAGATGTGGAAGAAAATGAGGGTGGAGCTGTTGGCATGTCACGGTCCTCTTCAGAGGACAATCTCCTGACAAGCAGGTCTTTGCACCGCTGCAGACTTGTGTCCGCCGGAAACAGAGACAAAACATACGCTTTAAACCGAGGATCGAGAACGGTGGCCAGAATGTATTCCTCTGCCTTTAAAATAGTGACCACCCACGGATCCTGGCAAAGCGTACGAAGGGCTTCATCCACAAGAGCTACATGCTTGGTGGAATCGCAATGGTTTACCAGCTCCTCCCTCACTTTCTCCAGCTGCTTCTGCAACAGCCTGATCAGGGGAATCACCTGACTCAAGCTGGCAGTGTCAGAACTGACTTCTCGTGTGGCAAGTTCAACCGGCTGGAGAACCTTGCACAACACGGAAATCAGTCTCCACTGCGCTTGACTCAGGCGCATCCCCACTCCTTTGCCTATGTCGTAGGTGGCGGTGTAGGCCTGAATGGCCTTTTGCTGCTCCTCCATCCTCTGCAGCATATAGAGGGTGGAGTTCCAGCGCGTCACAACCTCTTGTTTGAGGTGATGGCAGGGCAGGTTCATGCTTTTTTGATGTGCCTCGAGCCTGCAGTAGGCACTGGCAGAATGCCGAAAGTGTCCAGCAATTTTGCGGGCCACCACAAGCATCTCCTGCACACCCCTGTCACTCTTGAGGTAATGCTGCACCACCAAATTAACGGTGTGGGCAAAACATGGGGCGTGCTGGAAATTGCCCATATGCAATGCCCGCACAATGTTACTGGCGTTGTCTGACACCACAAATCCCCAGGACAGTCTAAGTGGGGTAAGCCACTGCGAAATAATTTCCCTCATTTTCTCTAATAGGTTGTCAGCGTTGTGCCTCTTATTAAAGCCTGTAATACACAATGTTGCCTGCCTTGGCACGAGCAGACGTTGTGTAGATGCTGCTACTGATGCAGCTGCTGCTGTTGCT
Source organism: Mixophyes fleayi (assembly GCF_038048845.1). NCBI lineage: Eukaryota > Metazoa > Chordata > Amphibia > Anura > Limnodynastidae > Mixophyes > Mixophyes fleayi. The sequence continues at coordinate 234,864,255 of NC_134404.1, read as the reverse complement.
GTGGAAGAGGATGCATCTACCCAGTGGGCTGTCACAGTCATATAGTCCTTCGTTTGCACAGAACCACTTGTCCACATGTCCTTGGTTAAGTGGACAGTGGGTACAACAGCATTTTTAAGAGCACTGAGGACACTTGCTCGTACTTCTCTGTCCATCTTTGGTATCGCCTGCCTAGTGAAGTGGAATCTCAATGGGATTTGGTACCGGGGACACAATACCTCCATCAACCCTCTAAATCCCACTCCACTGGTGGTGGACACCGGGCGCACGTCTAACACCAAAATAGCAGTTACAGCCGCAGTTATACACTTTGCAATAGGGTGACTACTATCGTATTTTGTGGTCATGGCAAATGACTGTTGGACGGTCAATTGTTTTTTGAAAGACGTAGCGGTCTTACGACTTCCCCTCTGGGAAGATGACCGACTAACAGCAGCAACAGCAGCAGTGGCAATAGTAGGCGTACCGCTGCAGGATTCCTCGGATGAATCCCGTATAGAAGAGGACTCAGTCTGACTGGTGACATGGCCTGTTTCCCCCCCTGGTGCCTCATTTACAATAACCACATCACCATCCTCATCATCAAGTTCCTCCACAGCGCCAGCTACATCAATAGCCTCCTCCCAGTGTACAACATTGACACCTTGATTATCCAAATCTGGATCTACACTGTGGGTGATCCTTCCAACATATGCAGAGGGTGTGCTGCAAATGCTGGATGGAGTCACCTCTTCCCGTACAATGATGGGAAGGTCAGGCTTCACAACCACCAACCCCCTTGGACTCGCCTTGGGGATTTGTGATGTCATCTGTTTAGAAGGCAGAGTTCTTTGCTGTTTTGTTATTATTGCTGACAGCATAACTCTCTTAATTTTTTGTAGGGGGGGGAGGAGGAGGGCTTAGATCCTTGTGTGAAGCTGGACCACTAGTCATGAACACGGGCTAGGGCCTAAGCCATTCCTTGCCACTATGTGTCGTAAATGGCATATTGCCAACTTTACGTTTCTCCTCAGATGATTTCAAGTTTCTCTTTTTGCTACTTTTTGAGAACTTGGGCTTTTTGGATTTTACATGCCCTGTACTAGGGCTTGCCAGACGACGTTGAGGGCATTTAATCGTCTATGTCATGACTAGTGGCAGCAGCTTCAGCATTAGGAGGAAGTGGGTCTTGATCTTTCCCTACTTTATCCTCCAAATTTTTGTTTTCCATTATATGTAGCACAAGAGAGCGTACCCCTAAGCCACACACTCGGCAAAGCCTTTAAAAATTATATGCGGCACAGGAGAGTACCACTGGACTTATACTGCAGAATCAGTGAACTTTGTAATATAGCAGTCCCACTGGACTTATACTGCAGAATCAGTGAACTTTGTAATAGCAGTACCACTGGACTTATACTGCAGAATCAGTGAACTTTGTAATATAGCAGTACCACTTGACTTATACTGCTGAATCAGTGAACTTTGTAATATAGCAGTCCCACTGGACTTATACTGCAGAATCAGTGAACTTTGTAATAGCAGTACCACTGGACTTATACTGCAGAATCAGTGAACTTTGTAATATATCAGTACCACTTGAGTTATACTGCAGAATCAGTGAACTTTGTAATATAGCAGTACCACTGGACTTATACTGCTGAATCAGTGAACTTTGTTTGTAATATAGCAGTACCACTGGACTTATACTGCTGAATCAGTGAACTTTGTTTGTAATATAGCAGTACCAATGGACTTATACTGCAGGATTGTTTTAGAAATATATATATTTTTTTTTTATAATTACTTTTTTTGTAATTTTTTTTATAACTTATTTTGAATTTTTTTATAATTTGGGAATAATGGGGAAATAACAATGCCCTTAGAAGGACAGAGCACAGGACACAGCACCACTGGACTGAACAGGACACAGCACAGGACCCAGCAGCACCACTGAACTCAGAAGGACAGAGCACAGGACACAGCACCACTGGACTGAACAGGACACAGCACAGCACAGAACTGAACAGCACAGCACAGCACAGCACAGCATGAGATATAGCAGGACAGAGGACCACCTAACACAACCTCCCTCTACCCTGATCAATGCCCGAGTGAAGATGGCGGCGACTAGCGGGGAATTTATAGGATCCGAGTATCGCGAGATCCGACAGCGGGATTATGACTCAGAGCCTCGGTTTCAGTTTTGCAATTGGCGGGAATACACGGATCTGTCTCGGATCCGGCTCGGATCGGCAACGTTCGGGGGGGCTCGGATTTCAGATATCCGAGCCCGCTCATCTCTAATATATATAAATCATGCATTTGCAAATATGTGTAACAGAATTCTTGCAGTAAAGTGCTAGCCACATCCCCACATTAGGTTGACCACACCCATTTGGCAAATGTCACTCAAACTTAGATGGGGGGCGCCAGTGCCCTGTCTCGCCCAGGGCACTAAAATGTCTAGTTATGGCACTGCCCGCTTCACACTGTACTGCTCGTAAAGGCAGAGCTTCGTGCACCTAACAGTAGTACACACAGTATTACCTCTGTAGTTGTCTAAAACGATAACCATGTTACATCATAGTGGCCTGCCTGTCTATAATCCCCTGTGCCCTTAATCCAGTTCTGGGCCAGGGTGTCAGATTGAAACCTAGTGCTCTGCTCCTCCTCCCAGTACCACCCCTCATATTATTTGTTTTAGGTTAACCCTAAAACAAATAATAACCCTATTAGTATATATCCGGCGAAGCAAAAACACGCCTTTTGCAAGCGAAAACTTCTGTTTTTTAAAGTAACTGGGCTTTTTGCAATTTGATAAATCAGCCCCTGTGTTCAGTACTGTAATAGAACATTATTATATAATCTATTGTTATAATTTGATTAATACCAAACTATTATCAGCCAGGTATGAAAAAAAAAGTGCGGTAGGGAGAATTAACATATAAAATAAAATGCAATATAAAGTGAGGTTTGTTTTTTGTTGCATTATTTGTTTTCATTATTTAAGATTTATCATTTAAAATAATAAAGTATTGCTGGTTTAAGCAACACTAAAATAGGCTCTTTTTATATTTATAAATATATATATTGTACCAAAAACTACCCTTTAAGGATGGGCCGCTACTTATGGGCCAGTGCTGTGTGCTTGCCCCCATGGCTAAAGTCTGCCAGCCAGCCCCTAGATTACCCCCTTCATAGTGTGTTAGATAATTTCCACAAAACTTACAAATGCAACCAATTGGGCCTAAAATTCCAGGTCATAAAACATGTGGAAAAAACTGGAGAGGTGGCGAATTCATAAGAAAAATAAACAGAGAAGTACGATGGATCTACAATTTAAAAACACTTAAACATGGGGGGGTGTGGCCTGGTGGGAAATGGAGTAGGGTGCTTGCAGAGGAGCTCCTCAGCCTTAATATCCAACGTAACTATCCTCCTGTGGTGCCGGCTGCAACAACTTACCTGGTCCTGTGTGGGAGTCCCTTCTGTACTCTCTGGTCCAAGTCCAGGCTGTGGTCGCGGTTCAGGGCAGCTGTGAGTGGCGCTCATCCCCCGGAGCTGTGCTGTGGCTGGAGTCGCGCGCGCAGGAAGGAGCTGTTCATTCATTCCTCCGGCGGTGCTTGGTCTGCTGATCCGCGGTGATTAAAAAACTGCTAGTCCATTGGGGAGGCTGTTAGGTGGTGACAGGTTGCCTGTCTGCTGCTGGAGGAGTCTCTGAGTCCTGGAGTTCCCGCCGTGGAGCGGGCCGCGGTGCCATCTTGGACATAACTGTCGGTAAAATAAAGACTGGCATACAGTCTCACAGCACTGGAGGGGCAGCTGACATAATATCAATCCCTATCTGCAGCAGTAAAAACCCTGTTCCAGGAGCAGTAAGGGGAATATACTCTGCGCTGCTTTTGTGGCTGTCTGGAAGCTCTTTCTCCCTGTCATCTCTCTGTGTGTGGAAAATACTCTGTGCTGCTGTTGCTGCTGCCTGGAGGCCCTTTCTTCTTGTCATCTCTCTATATGTGTGTATTTTGGCTGGACTGTGTGCAGTAATTGGTCCTTCACTGGTCAAATTCTGGTTATAATATCAGTTGCTGCTGTACACTCTGCTGTGGCCCCTTTTTGTATCTAAAGCTACATATACAACATCTAGGGGTGCACCCGTCAGCACCTGTGAATAGAAAGGCCCAGTATGGGTAAACATTCTGCGAATACCACGGGCAGATTGGAGAAATATGCCCGTTCTAATCCTGCCACGGCCTCGGGAGGAGCTCCTGCGTCTGAACTGCAGGCACCCCAGCCTTCCAAAGATACAGATTCACCTGCTGATTCTACTCTTCAGGGGGTCCTGAAAGCTATCGCTGCCTCTGAAAAGAAGGTAATGGATAAAATTGGAGAGGTGCAGGTTGACCTATCGTTGATGCGGCAGGATTTTCAGAGGATTCATGAGCGTGTGGCTGAGACGGAGGCCCGCATCTCAATATTAGAGGATACTACAGTTCCTTTGCCTCAGAAGGTTGTTGGTCTGGATGCTCAGATGGTGTCGGTTAAACAAAAAATGTCAGACATGGAGGGCCGCCTCAGACGCAGCAATGTTCGGCTGGTGGGTCTCCCTAAAAAGGCAGAGGGTGATGCTCCGGAGACATTCTTGGAGAATTGGATGATCCAGACATTCGGCAGAGGGGAGTTCACGGGCCAGTTTGCGGGGGAGAGGGCGCATCGGATTCCGGCTCAGAGGCCGCCTCCGGGTGCGCAGCCGCGCACATTTATTGCTAAACTGCTACACTATAAGGACCGGGATACTATTCTGCGCCTGGCTCGGACCAAGGGCCCCTTAATGTATCAAAACCAAAGAGTGGCTGTATTTCCTGACTTCTCGGTGGATGTACAAAAGAACAGAGCTCAGTTTATACAGGTGAAGCGTCGCCCTTGTGAGATGCAATTGCCGTATGCTATGCTTTTCCCGGCTAGATTGCGTGTGGTTGCAGATGGAACTACCCTTTTCTTTGGATCGCCGTCGGAGGCGACTCACTGGCTGGATAGGAGAGCTCCTGGAGATCTTCGTCCGGATTGAAGATGCTTCTGGTGACGTATCGACCTCTTGGACTGAAATGATGCTATTAAAGATTATATGCCTTGATAGCTTTAATGTTTGAGAGATAAGCTCAGTGGATGTATATCACTTTGATTTATGTTTATACATATTGAAATGCTTTGATTAATATAGAAGTTACTGAATGTTTACGAAGGTATCAATTATAAGGTGATATTTCTGTGAAAACATTTTTTTGGATCTTATATTTGGTGCTAGTGGATCGGGAGGATGTGGGGTACTGTAGTAGTAGTAGGGTAAAGTTATAGGCTGGGGGGTTTCCTTTGCTTAAAGGGTCGCGATCTCCCTCTCCTTTTTTCAGTGTATACTGGTGTTTCCATAAATACGTGGAGATAGCTGTGTGCATTGTTTGAGAAGATGCGGGTTAGGGGTAATGGGATCCAAGTATGTTTAATTTGGGTGTGGATGTACGGGGAGGGGGGTTGTTTGGATAGGGAAGGGAGGGGTAGCTTTGTTAGAGTTCAATGCAGTGTCAAGTGTGATATTTTTTCTCTATGCAAATACTTTCAGATGGTGAGATTGATTATTCTGGTATATGCTAATGTGGTTGACTGGTGGCTGGGTGTCTGCCTGGGCTGTAGGGGGTTGATTTCTATGTGGAAATGTCTCATGTGTATTCCCTTGTGTTATGGCGACTGGGAAGTTGAATAGGGGGGTCTATTAAAATCCTGACATGGAATGTTCGTGGTCTAAATGATAAAATTAAACGGTCTTTGGTCATATCCCAATTAAAAAAGTATGGGGCGGATGTTATATGTCTTACGGAAACACATTTAGTGGGAGGTAAAGTGTTGGCCCTTAAGAAACCGTGGGTTGGATGGGCATATCTTGCAACTCATACGGGTCATTCTAGGGGGGTATCTCTCCTTATACATAAAAAAGTAAATTTTATTTTGGAAATGGTGGAGTCGGACCCATTAGGTAGATATGTTTTTGTAAGGGGCATCTTTGACTCTAAGCATATAAACTTACTGTCAGTTTATGTTCCCTTTCCTTATAGTGGTGAGGTTCTAAAAAAAGTGTAGTGAATTTATCTCTCTCTCACCTGATACTCCTGTGATTTGCTGTGGGGATTTCAATAATGTGTTGGATTCTAATGCTAATAGGTGGAGGGAGGTGGGAGATACTACACATGCCAAAAAATCGAAGTTTGCTGATTTGGTGGAAGAGATGGGTTTGGTGGATGTGTGGCATCTGAGGCATCCGGTAGAGTTCTTGTTTTTTCCGTGGCGCAACCTGGGGTGGAGAGAAGGAGGGGGGAAAAGAAGAAGGGGGGGGGAGAGCGAGACAGTATACACAGTACAGTCAATCTTATGCCGTTTTGTTTATAGCTGAATTTGCAGGTTTGGTCTATAGCTCTTTTGCTATGTTTATAGCTCTAATGCAGTGTATACTGGGGTGGTGATGGCTCTGCTATGTGTGTATAACGCTTTGGATGAGGGCAGGCAGAGGGGGGGGGGTTTAAGTTAGCTCTGTTTATAGCTCTGTGTTTATAGATCACATACTTTACTGCTTATGCTCTTGGGCTTTGTAGTTTTACACTACACGATGGTAAGCTTATAGCTTACAGCTGAGGGTGTATGGTAGTGCAAACGTTTATAGCTCAGAATGTTTAGCTCAACAGCTTGCAGTTTATGGTGTATAGTAATGTAGGGAATTTAATGTGTTAATGGTGTAGTATACAGTTTATGGGGATAAATGCTGTACTTCCTGGATTATGTGCAGTTTACAGCTAGGTGGTGTGTGATTAGATGTAAGTTGGTGCAGAATGTAAATGAGCTGATATAGGGAGATGTGTGTTTAGCGTGGTGTGTTTGTATTATAAATAAATACCGTTTCGTGCTCTCTTGCTCTTAGAAGAGCAGTTGTGGAGTGGCAATGCTTTTGATGGATTCCTTATCCGGGTGCCGTGGGTTGGCGGGTGTGTGTTGGATAAATCTTGTCGGTTTGTAGCGCTGGACAAGCGGTCTTAGTAGCTGCGGCCGAGCGGCTAAACCCCAGCTGTACTTCCGGGTGACAGGTGGAGCGCACAGGCGCCTGTCGGGGTCTCCTCTCCTGTCTTGCTTGCCTTTGTGTGAGCGGGATCTTTCTCGTGGTGACTCTTTAATCGGTGGGTGTCTTGTAGGTATACACCCAACGCGTTTCGTCCGGAGACTTCCTCAGGGATGTTACTGTATTGTCGGTAGAGGTCTGTTTCTCCTGTTATTCCATCACATATAATGATTTTTCCCAAATTGATTTAGGACTTGTATCAAAGGAGTTACTGCCGGCTGTCTCTGATGCTGCATATTTACCAAGGGGGATTTCAGATCATTCTCCATTAGTATTAACAGTTAAACTTAATGTTTCTCGAGGTCAAGCATTTGGAGGCTTAATCCCTTTTGGTTGACATTATTGCAGGATGGAAATACTTTAGAATCCCAATGGGAAGAGTACTTTGCTACCAATGCGAACACGGCAGCCCTGCCTCTCGTCTGGGATTCGTTTAAGGCTTTTTTAAGAGGTTCCTTAATTAGAAGTATTAACTGTTTCAAAAGAGAGTCTAGGTTGAGAGGTGATAGATTGGAAAAAGAGGTTGTGCGGTTGGAGGAGGTGTATCTCTCTTCCCGTGTGGCTTCCGATAGGATGGCTTGGTTAGCGGTACAGAGAGAATGGTCAGATTATTTGTTAGATAAATCAAGGCGTAAATTGTTATTTGCTAAACATACTCAATACTTTGAAGCGGATAAATGTGGTAGGTTTTTAGCTTATTTAGCTAGGTCAGAAAGGGCGGCGGCTGTAGTGTCGGGGATTACACTTTGGGTGTTGTGCATACCTTGACTGAAGAGATTAGTGATGTTTTCTATATGTATTTTAAAGATGCTTATGCGTCAAGAGCTGAGTATTCAGACTTTGATTTAGACATGTATTTAGCGGCTGTCTCCTTACCTGATTTGAGCATGGATGGTAGAGAAAGTTTGGACCTGTCAATTACTGATGAGATTGTAGCTGCGATATCCTCGTTTCCAAATGGCAGGGCTCCGGGCATAGATGGGATACCCATAGAGTTATATAAGAAGCATCTGGGGTTCTTTGTGCCTCGCTTGAAAGATATGTTTATAAGCTTTAGAGATCAGGGGTGTGTATCTCCGTCTATGTCTGAAGTCCTTAAAGTCCTTATCCCTAAAACGGGAAAGGATCCCTTGTTTCCAGAGTCATACAGACCGATATCGTTACTGGCAACGGATATTAAGATTTTGGCAAATATTTTAGCGACACGTTTGAACCGGGTGATTAGCGAGATAGTGCATCCTGACCAAACTGGTTTTATGCCGGGAAAATCTACAGCTATAAATCTGCTTAGGCTTTTTTGTCATCTGCAGCTGCCCCACCCTGCGGAGGAGGTGATGGTGTCCTTAGATGCTGCCAGGGCCTTTGACTCTGTAGAGTGGAGATACTTGTGGGCGGTGCTGTTGAAATTCGGGTTTGGACCGGTTTTTATTCAGTGGGTTCGACTGTTGTACTCTTACCCTACAGCTAGAGTCTGTGTAAATGGCTTCATGTCTCGTCAGTTTGTTATGGGCAGAGGTACCAGACAGGGGTGCCCTCTGTCCCCCACTCTGTTTGCCCTGGCCATAGAGCCATTGGCATGTATGATTAGAATGCAGTCAGATATTACTGGATTGAGGATGGGCTGCAGGAAGGACAAGATTGCCCTTTATGCAGATGATATGCTGCTTTTTTTGTCATATACTGATAAATCGTTGCTTTCTTACTCCATGTGGTCTCGGTGTTTGGTAGGTACTCAGGGCTTTTGATTAATTGGGATAAATCCTGTGTAACGCCGATTAAGGGTAATTGCCCTACGGGTCAAGTTTTGCAGACTCCTCTTAAATGGACCCCGGTATTTAAATATCTTGGTATCTGGATTTCTAGTGATATGGGTCAATATATCCAGCGTAATGTCCGGCCTCAGATTGACTATCTTAAGAGCCGAATTGGGGTATGGAAGCAGCTGCCATTGACGGTCACAGGTAGAATTAATCTGGTCAAAATGATAATTCAACCAAAGTTTTTGTATGTTTTGCAGCAGTCGCCGGTATATATCACCCATAGCATATTTCGTTACATTGAACGTCTCATGGCTTCTTTGGTGTGGGCAGGCAAGAGAGCAAGAGTTAAGCTTACCACTTTATATCGTTCTCGAGGGTCGGGGGGCTTGGCTTTGCAGAATCTGCGGCTTTATTATTTTGCCTCCCAGCTGACACATATTGAGGTATGGTTCCGGTCGAGGTTGGGTGTAGATTTGCATGACTTTCTAGTCTCTGAGACAGGCTCTAATCATACACGTGTGCAGTTTCTTCTGGCTGGAAGAAAGGTTGGGGGAGATCCCCCTTTATTAATACAGGCCATGAAGGTTTGGCGATTGTCATCCCAGATTGTGGGTGGATTGGACCTGCATCCGTGCACTCCACTCTGGGATAATTTGGATTTAGGAGAATTGATTAGGATGGAGGGAGCTGGAGCTTGGTGAATCTATAATATAATACATATTGGACAACTGTATGAAAATGGGATATTATATTCATTTGAGCAACTTCAGAGACTATATGAACTACCTAGGGGTTACTTTTATAGATATTTGCAGTTAAGACATGCTCTGGCCTCGCAGTTTCGGGGAGCTGCCCCGAGCTTTAGTGTAGATTCCTTGAGGGTGCAACTGTCAAGTTTGGGCCAAAGGCGGCAAATTTCATTTTTGTATTCAATATTGGTGGAAGGATCTGGTGAAGGGGGCTTGCCGGAGCTGCGATGCAGGTGGGAGGGTGATCTGGGGCATCTTAGTGACAAGGCATGGGATATGGTGTTATGTAGCCCGAAAGAGGTCACTGCATCAGTCAAATTTCGCCAGGTCAAGGAACAGGTTAGCAGAAGTCAGCAATGCAGCACAGCTTTCACAGAATATGCTTCACGAAGCAGGCATAGAATCAGGTCGGGTATGACTTGAAGAACCAGCAAGGAAAAAGTGAAAGGGGGGGCCTTATAAAGGGAGGCTGACCAATGGCAGAACTGACAAACACACAGGTGAAGTAATCACAGGTGCAACCGTGGCTGACAGGCTGACTAAGAAGAGAGATTTAAAGTGATAGTCAGTGTTTGAGGATCAGGTGGAGATACCCAGGGAGCAGAGTGTGACAGCTATATATTCTTGTGCGCTTAGCAAAAATCTTAGCACCCATTGATGATGCAGATGACTCAGCACAACATGTTGACATCTGTGGGTAAATGTATCAAGCTGAGAGTTTTCCGGCGGGTTTGAAAAGTGGAGATGTTGCCTATAGCAACCAATCAGATTCCAGCTATCATTTTGTAGAATGTACTAAATAAATGATAGCTAGAATCTGATTGGTTTTTCAAACCCGCCAGAAAACTCTCAGCTTGATACATTTACCCCCTGGTCTTGTCTACTGTAAAAATATTGACCAGAATTAGTGACACCTCTGCTGTAACTCCACCTGATCCTATTATCAACTATCAATATACAAAGAATGGTGGAGGATTATTTAAAAAATAATTGAATGGTATAAAGACAACAGTTTTATTAACAAAGAACAACGTTGCTTGCAGAAGTAATATTAGCATGGATGACTAAATAGATGGGTATATATAATAACTTTCACTTTGCTGCTGTTTCATCAAGTTTTTGTAATCTGCGCTTTACATGAAAGGTACTGTTATGTTCTTGCCCTTAGATTTGCCCTCATTCAAGATGGCCGTGATTGCCTCATGAAGTTTCCATCTTGGATCTTTGAACTTGCCCTTACAATAGCCCTTATCCAAGATGGCCAGAACTGTCTCAGGAAGATTCCATCTTGGATCTCATTTCCTGTTTGGGCCTAGAAAAGGCACTTCCTGTTATGCAGCCTTTGCTCGAGTATTGTGTTTGTGTCTGAACCAGATGCTTCCACAGAACCTTGCTCCCTTGTGATTTGGAATACAATTACTTGATACCTCTACAAGATATTTATCTTGCTGATACTTTGGACTTGCTTGCTGGACATTTAAGATTTATTTCTGTATCAAAATAAATCCTGTTTACTACAGAACTACCTGGCTATTGGGTTCCGTTTGTAATACCAGAAGTGTGACAGGATACTCAAGCCCAAAATGACAGAGCCCGCCGGGACAGAATCATCTGCTTTACAGCGACTTTCAGATCTGAGTTTCCACATGCATTCTGCTTCAAGACAACTACAGGAATTTCATGCAAAATTTCAAGAACTGGAGACCCTGTGTACAAATAATTTTCAACTGCAAAATCAACAGGTTCATGAACTCAAAGATCAAAATGGAGTTATTACAGAGCTACAGATGCGGCTTCAAGAAGTTAATGCTGTAGCACCTTCAGCTGCAGTACATCAGCCCACACTCCCACTACCTCTGGCTCGATTCTCAGGTGATCGTAAAAAATACAGAGGTTTTATTAATCAATGCATTTTGATTTACATCCTACTTATTTTTTGACTGATGTACAAAAAGTACGTTGTATTCTTTTATTGTTGAAAGATGATGCCTTGGCGTGGGCTTCTCCTTTGATAGAAGCAAAAAGTCCAATATTACAAAATCTTTCTAATTTTATGGATGCAATGAATCAGATATTTGATGATCCAAATCGAAGTGCTACTGCTGAGTTAGTTTTATTAAAGATGCGTCAGGGAAGACGTTCAGTGGCTGAATACACCTCTGATTTCCGAAGATGGATCTTGGACACATATTGGAATTCGGCAGCTAAGCTGTCTGTTTATCGAAAGGGGTTATCTGAGTTCATTAAAGATGAATTATCTAGAGCTGCTGCACCCACTGAATTTGAAGCCTTTGTTAACCATTGTATTCGTATTGATGCTCGTCAAATGGAGAGGAAACAAGATAGATGGGGTTCCATATGGACTCGTCCTAATTATCCAGAACCAGCAATATCAAATTACTCTGGAACGCCTGCAACGCAAAAAATTGAGGAGTCTGAGCCAATGCAAATAGATACCATTCGCAAACAGATCTCTATTGAAAAAAAAGATCAACGACGACAAGAAAATCTCTGTTTGTATTGTGGTAAATCTGGACATTATGTATCTAATTGTTCTCAACGACTTCGCAAGACAGTTGCTACATTGATGGAACCTAAAGACTCTGACCTGGAATCTATTATTTCATGCTGTTCACATCAACTGAATGCTATTATTCCTCAAATCTCTTCACTGTCTACATTTGAGAGAGAGAACAGAAGAATAAAGAATACTTTTTCAATTCCAATACAACTTGAGATAAACTCTCAACTTATTTCAACCATGGCAATGCTGGATTCAGGAGCCAATGGAAATTTCATGGATATAGATTCTGCTAAACAAAACCATATAGTATTTCAAGAAAGAAAGACTCCTGTATTGATGGAGACAGTTGATGGATCCCCTCTGAATTCTGGTCCCATGAGACAGAAATTATGTCCCTGATTATAGAACCCAATCATAAGGAGGAACTCACTTTTTTTCTCATCTCTTCTCCAAATTTTCCCATAATTTTGGGTCTCCCTTGGTTCACTAACAATAACCCATCCATTAACTGGGAGTCTCAAACCCTAACGTTTCAAGATACTATCAGTGTGGTTCCTCTTGTACAAAAAGAGAATCAGATCTCAGTGTCCCCCTCTTCTGTGGAGGAACAATTGCCTGTTCAATATCAGGATTTTGCAGATATCTGTAACAAACAAAATGCTGACAAATTACCACCCCATCAACCATATGATTGTCCCGATTATCTATTACCTGGGGCTGCTATTCCTTTTGGTCGGATTTATTCATTAGCTGAACCTGAATTAAAGACACTAAAGTTTTACCTGGAGGAAAATGAAACTAAAGGTTTTATACGTCCTTCAAAATCTCCAGCAGGGGCTCCTATTTTTTTTTGTAAAGAATAAAGATGGGTCTTCGCGTCCATGCATTGATTATAGAGAATTAAATAAAGTTACTATAAAGAACAGACATCCACTTCCTCTCATCCCAGAATTATTGGAAAGACTGCAGACAGCAAGTATTTTCACAAAGCTTGATTTAAGAGGAGCGTATAACCTAATACGCATTCGACCAGGTGATGAATGGAAAACGGCTTTTCGAACAAAGTATGGACATTATGAATATCTCGTGATGCCGTTTGGGTTATGTTTTTGCCCCTGCTACTTTCCAACATTTTATAAATGATGTCTTTCGAGATTTGCTTGATCTTTTCATTGTTGTATATCTTGATGATATCCTTATCTTTTCTAATTCTTTACAAGAACATCAAGAACATGTTCGAATTATTTTACAACGGCTACGTATAAATCAATTATACATCAAGTTGGAGAAATGCGAATTCCATCGTACTCAAATAAAATTTTTGGGTTACATTATATCCCCTCAAGGACTGTGTATGGATCCCTGTAAAGTGCATGCTGTGGTAGATTGGCCCATACCTAAAAACGTCAAAGATGTGCAACGATTTATGGGCTTTGCTAATTTCTATCGACGCTTTATAAAGAACTTTTCTGGAATTGCTGCCCCCATTACTCAGCTCACAAAAAAGTTTTTCTCCTTTCAGTGGTCACCAGCAGCTGATAAAGCTTTTTACATTTTGAAAACAAAGTTCACGTCAGCTCCTATATTAATTTATCCTGATCCTGCACTTCCATTTGTTTTGGAAACTGATGCATCGGATTCAGCTATAGGAGCAGTAATTTCACAAAGAGTCGGAGAAAAGATGTTACTTCACCCCTGTGCTTTTTATTCAAGGCAAATGACTGCTCCTGAAAGAAACTATGATGTGGGAAATAAAGAACTTCTTGCCATTATAGCTGCTTTTTCAGAATGGAGGCATCTTTTAGAAGGTGCAAAGCATCAAGTAATAGTCCTCACCGATCATTGGAATTTGGAATTCCTTAAATCAGCAAAAAGATTATCTCTCCGACAAGTACCAACAGATATAAAGAAAGGATATGACACAGATTCTACCCTCATGAACCCTTCAAAAAATCTTAAATTAACTTATGACAACAGAGTCTGGCATATGGCACATCAATTATACGTTCCAGAAAAAGCACGGTTAAAGGTCATGCAACTATTCCATGACTCTAAATTAGCAGGCCATAAAGGACTTCAGAAAACTCAAGAACTGTTAAGCCGTTCATTCTGGTGGCCCAACTATAAGGAAGATGTAGCAAAATATGTATCCTCTTGTACAACCTGTGCCAGATTTAAGACTCCTAGTGCTTCTCCTTTTGGACTACTACAACTTTTGCCAATACCTACACGTCCATGGGATTCCATTTCCATGGACTTTATTGTAGAACTTCCGAGATCTAAGAATATGACCACTATCTTTTTGGTAATTGACAGACTGACAAAGATGGCTCACTTTATACCCTGCCAGGGTACTCCTACAGCAAAAGAAACAGCTGACTTACTTATAAAAGAAGTTTTTCGTTTGCATGGCGTCCCTAATGATGTGGTGTCAGACCCAGGTGTTCAATTCACATCACGATTTTGGAAACAGTTTTGCAAATCCCTTGGCATTGTGGTGAACTTGTCCACTGCATTTCATCCACAGTCAAATGGACAAACGGAGCGAACAAACCAAACACTTGAGCAATACCTCAGATGTTATATTTGTCACCTACAAGATGATTGGGTTGATATCCTCCCCATGGCTGAGTTTGCATACAATATTTCTCAGCATTCGTCTACAAGATTTAGCCCTTTCTATGCTAATATTGGATATCATCCAAATATATGTCCCAATTTACCTTGTGACTCTCCAATTCCTGCTGTGGAAGATAGACTGATTCTTATGCAAAGTAATATTGACTTATTGAAGGAGACATTGAAAACTGCTCAAGAAAGATATAAACGTGATGCTGACAGATCACGAAGGGCTGCTCCAACTTTTAATATCGATGATGAAGTATGGTTGTCAACTAGACATTTAAGGATGAAGGTACCATCTTCCAAGTTGGGAAGTAAGTTTTTTGGTCCATATAAGATCAATGCACAGATTAGTTCAGTGGCCTTTGTTTGGATCTTCCTGATTCCATGAAGATACATCCTGTTTTTCATGTATCATTACTAAAATCTTCAGTTAAGAATCCATTGCAAATGAATGCAAGTACACACGCGAAAACACACACACACGCACACACGCACACACATAAACACAGTGGTCAAAGTGAAAATTTAGATGTGGCGGCATGAAAAATGTAAGTGAATAGAATTTTATAGTTTCACAATCAAAGCAGGAGAGGTGGTGGTATGACAAACCACTGTATACACCCCCACTTCGATACACACACACACACATATATATATATATATATATATATATATATATATATATAAACAAATACAATAGATAGTACAGCGCGTAACTCTGAGAAGATAAACAAGTTCCAATTCAAATATTGTCCTTTGGAAGAAGTGGATATCCTATGTTCAGGAGGCTGCCAAAGTTCCCACAAAGCCAGTTGGTGGACTGGAATAATCTAAAACAAAATAAGTAGGAGGGGGCGCCACATAGTATAATACTGTATTCAACAATACAGATAGGTGTACCGCAAGCCAGAATTTAAATCACCAAGTGGACATAGGCACTCAGGTATTAGAAGTGAATCAGTAAGGATAAAAACACACAGAGGAGGAAATATTTCCAAGACCACCAACACCATACCAATATGCGTACCAGATAAAAGAACTTTAAAGCTTATCTGTAGGTATAGTCGGTCCCTTCATAGATAGAGTAGCTTTGATTCCCCTTCAGGTTGGTGGAGTGTTATTCTCAACACTTACAGGAGCATGAACAGACACTTCATATATCCTCAGTGGTAGCCACATTTATATAGAGGAAAAAAGGGGGAAGACTCTCATAGTGTAATACCATATGGTTACACATTTATTGCAGAGTAAAATACAGATGTACACTTACATTAAAAAATTAAGATATATGCTTATCTGGGTATCTTTGAGCTGGAACAGGACAGCAGGATTCAGTAACTATCACGCTACCACATTGCCAAAGATCCAGATCACTGAGTCCTTAGGAAATAATCCTCAGCCAAGTTCAACACAGAATGCGCTGCCACGCTGAAGATGAAAAGAGAAGAGAAAGATGAGGATTAGTTGCTGTGTTGTCTAACTGTGCATTTTCGTCCACTTTGTGAGAAAATCCCACTTAGTGCAGAAATCACACACGTCCAACCCCACATACGTCTCCCCATAGCTATGGGCTGAGGATTATTTCCTAAGGACTCAGTGATCTGGATCTTTGGCAATGTGGTAGCGTGATAGTTACTGAATCCTGCTGTCCTGTTCCAGCTCAAAGATACCCAGATAAGCATATATCTTAATTTTTTAATGTAAGTGTACATCTGTATTTTACTCTGCAATAAATGTGTAACCATATGGTATTACACTATGAGAGTCTTCCCCCTTTTTTCCTCTATATAAATGTGGCTACCACTGAGGATATATGAAGTGTCTGTTCATGCTCCTGTAAGTGTTGAGAATAACACTCCACCAACCTGAAGGGGAATCAAAGCTACTCTATCTATGAAGGGACCGACTATACCTACAGATAAGCTTTAAAGTTCTTTTATCTGGTACGCATATTGGTATGGTGTTGGTGGTCTTGGAAATATTTCCTCCTCTGTGTGTTTTTATCCTTACTGATTCACTTCTAATACCTGAGTGCCTATGTCCACTTGGTGATTTAAATTCTGGCTTGCGGTACACCTATCTGTATTGTTGAATACAGTATTATACTATGTGGCGCCCCCTCCTACTTATTTTGTTTTATATATATATATATATATGAAAAAATGCGAATGCAATGGTATACCTAGGTCACACACATACATACACTGTGGAAATATATTGTAATAAAATGATTTAATAATATAAACAGTATAATTAAAAACATGCAAAAATGTACACAAATCTATATATAATGCAATATCGTGCTGGATGGCTTGCAGCACCTGTATTATATTCTGCAACTCATAGGTACAATCAGATGGACATAAAGAATTTCTCGATGGAGTGTACTGGAAACAGTCCTCTAATGCATATAGCTATCTTTCAGAGTAAAAAGTGAGTATAAAGTGTCCAGTAGTCTAACTTTTATCAACTCTTCTGAGTTAGATAGGATGAAAAAATACCGTAAACACCAATGGCAATAAGGACATTAGGTTCCAGAGCTAGATTATAATATGTGCACAGAGACGTGACCAATATTAGTCATTAAAGGAGTCTGGTTGGACTTTTAGTGATTGTAAGTGTCACACATTGCACCAGCTAAACCTGCATTACGGTCACTGTTCTCACCTGTTTCCCTTTTCCTGCATTCACTTGCTGGTCTGAACTGAGCATTCACACACCTGGTTTGCTCAATACTTCCTACATCCTCTTGATTGGTTAATTGTTCCCTGGCTCCTGTTTGCTACCCGTTCTCTGAAGTCTCCAGCACATCTATCCGCAGATCATCACAGCCTCTATGACAACTCCACTATCCTGTGGTAATGCTCTGCAGATTATTGCTACCCGTTCTCTGAGTCTCCAGCACATCTACCCGCAGATTATCGTTACCAGTCTCCAGTATAGCCTGCATTCTTGCCTGCTGTTCCTTACTCTCAGTAGATTGGCTCTACCGTCTTAGTCCTCAGTCATTAAGCTACTTCTCCTCTGTGGCATCTTCAATTATTATCTTGGTTCTCAATACAGTCTTGCTCATCACCCCCTAAGAGGGGCGCGACCTGCGGTCTGGAAGCAGTTAACTCCAAACTCCCTTGCGGAAGTCCCTGGCGAACCCCTCTCTCACCGTTAGACTCCACACCTCTCGGGAGATAATTTCACGTGAGCCGGCTGTAGGGGCAGTCCACTGACCCTAACTCAGTGATGGTAAGATATGTCCATAAAATGGATCCCGACCGAGAACCTTCCGCAAAGGACATGTTGCAACATCTGGTAGCAAGAGTTGAGCAGCAGGACGCCACTCCTGTTCCAGAAGCTCCCATTGCGGCGGCAGTTGCTTCATCCTTGAGACTGCCGGCCCCTCAAAAGTTTGATGACAATCCAAAAGTGTGCAGGGCTTTCCTCAATCAGTGATCAATCCATTTGAGCTACTCCCGTAGAACTTTCCTTTCGAATCATGCCAAAGTGGCTTATATAATCTCCCTACTATCTGGGCAAGCATTGTTTTGGGCATCCCCTCTCTGGGAAAAGGAAGACCCCATCCTCCAGGACAGCAAAGCTTTTATTTCGGCCTTCCGGAAGATCTTTGATGAGCCAGGCCGGGTCTCATCTGCGGCCTCAAGTCTCCTCAGACTTCGTTAGGGCTCGCATTCTGTTTCCCAGTATGTTATCCAATTTCTTACTCTTTCTTAGGAACTCCAATTGAACAACGAAGCCCTGAATTCTACCTTTTGGCAAGGCCTCACAGACCGTATTAAGGATGATCTTGCCAACCAAGAGCTGCCTACCTCTCTTGACACTCTAATCACTCTTTGTCAACGAGTGGATTCCGGCTTCAGAGAGAGAGCCTCCAAGAAAGACACCACTCAACATTCTGTAACTGAACTGGCTCCCCGGTTCCGGCCACCCAGTCCTCCTGAAGAACCTATGCAACTAGTCTGTTACAGACTAGTTGCATCCACTTAACCCCATCTCCTCCGCTCATTCTCCCCTCTCTCCCATTGCCTCAACTGGCTCCTCTTGTGCCTGGTCTGTTTACCCTCCCTTAGGATGTATACTCACATGAGCAGAGCCCTCTTCCCTCCTGTCTCCTTACCCATTCTTCTGCTCTGTGTTTATTGCCTCAGCCTGCCTGGAGTTTCTGAAGTATTGATACTTTTTGTTTATTGTTCTGTACTGTTATACCCTGTATAGTCTACTGTTTGTACTATGTGCGGCACTGCGGAAATCTTGTGGTGCCTAACAAATAAATTATAATAATAATAATTGTTGTCTGATGAGAGACAGAGAATATCCAATAACCTCTGCATCTGTTGTGGCAAGTCTGGACACCTCTTAGCCTCTTGCCCTAAGTGCCAAGGAAATGCCAGGCCCTAACCTGCTCGGGGGAGGTCAGGGTAGGGTCCTCAAACCCTCTACAAACCCTCTTAAGGCTTCTGCATGCTCCATCCCGGTTACTATCCATGGGCCTTCCGCCCCGTTTGACTCTTTAGCCCTTTTGAATTCTGGAGCAACAGGGAATTTAATTTCTGACACACAAGTTTTACTACCTACTGAACTTCTACCTCGGACCATTACTATTGCAGCTATTGATGGTAATTGTATTGCCAATGGGACTACTCTCCATCAGTCCAAACCTATTACTCTACAAGTATGTGCTCTGCATTTTGAGACAATCTCTCTCCTTATTCCCTCCCAGGTTACTAGTCCAATTATTCTGAGCCTCCCCTGGCTCCAACGGCACTCTCCTGTCTTATCCACGTCAAATCCTTACATCACCCCATCCTGCTGATTCTGGGACACTCCTGCCTGCTCATCTCGCGTCTTTTTCCAATGTCTTCGATAAAGCCCGCTCTGAGACTTTGCCTCCTCATCGTGTTTGGGATTGCCCTATCGATCTCCAAACAGGTAAAACACCTCCCAGAGATTGGGTGTACCCACGAGCTATACCAGAGACCCAAGCAATGGCTGATTACATCAAGGAGAATCTCCAGCTCGGCTTTATTCACCCCTCTACTTCACTAGCAGGTGCAGGATTCTTCTTCGTAAAAAAGAAGGACGGGTCTCTACGTCTGTGTATTGATTATAGAGACTTATATTCCTTTACAGTCAAGAATCAGTATCCTATTCCCCTCATACCAAACTTTTCGACTGCATAAAAGGTGCGCAGATTTTTACTAAGTTAGATCTCCGAGGGGCGTAAATTTGACCCGCATTAGTGAAGGGGACTAATGGAAGACCGGTTTCAACACCCAAGACGGCCACTATGAATACCTGGTGATGCCTTCCCGGCTGTGTAATGCCCCAGCAGTATTTCAGAGCTTCATCAACTAGATCTTCAGAGATTTGCTTTATTCTTGTGTTGTTGTATACCTAGACAATATGCTGATTTTTTTCCCGAGATCTAACTACTCAATGTGACCAAGTTGCTGAGGTACTTACCCGTTTGCAAAGAAATCAACTGTTTTGCAAACTTGAGAAATGTTCTTTTTTGACAGCTCAAACAACCTTCCTGGGATACATCGTGTCAGGCTCTGGCTTACAAATAGATGCAGATAAGGTTTATTTCATTCTGAAGTGGTCTCTTCCAACTGGCCTCAAAGCAATTCAGCGATTTCTGGGATCTGACAACTATTACCATCAATTTCTATGAGGATATTCTACTCTGGTGGCCCCTATCGTGGCATTTAGAAGGGAGCAGAGACTAAAACTTGGCCTTCCGAAGCTACTGAAGCCTGTAATATTCAAAAGGAATCTTTCTCTTCAGCCCCTATCCTTAGAAAGCATAATTTCTCTCTACCTTTCCTTGTAGAAGTTAATGCCTTTACCGTAGGTGTTGGAGCGGTACTCTCACAGTATTTCCCTCCCCCCCCCATCCTGGAAAAAAAGTCCCATCCCTGTGCCTTCTTTTCTCAAAAATTTTTACCAGCGGAGAAAAATTATACTATAGGAGATAAGAAGTTCTTGGCCATAAAATTAGCTCTGTCAGAATGGAGGTACCTTCTGGAAGGAATGGGTGGCAGGGGCTCTTTTGAGGGAGCTTACCTTGGACGCCTGCGCTTGGAGGGAGTGTTTTTGTGGTTGGTGCTGCCGTTACGTAATTTTCGGGTGTTCCAGTTCCCGGGCTCGTTGCTTGTTTTGTTTTCTTTGCCGTGGCGCAGCCTGGGGTGGGAAAAAGAGGGGTAGGAAGGGTAGATAGGAGAACACAGACACAGTGGTACCTGCATTATACGTGGATGCTTATTGGTGTAAGCAGTAGATTATAGCTCTTTTTGCTGTTGTTGGTCTATAGCTCTTTTGCCCTGTCCACAGCTCTAATGCAGTGTATATTGGTGTGGTGGTACCGTCTGTGTGTGGGTAATGTTTATAGCCCTGGTTTATAGCAATGCTATAATATGTGGGCAGGGGTGTCTATAGCTCTATGTTACCTCTGTTTTGTAGCTCTAGATAGAGTGGTGATGAGGACTGCCTATAAACAGTCTTGTGTGTTTATGTGGTAGGTGATTGACCTGTATTAATGGTCTCTTTGTGGTGGTTTATAGCTCTCTGTCTGTTGGCTATGTGTATTTAGCAGATGTGTGTGTGTCTTGTGTTTAGTACTGGTGTAGTTGCGTGTAGATGTACAGGTGCATGCAAATTTCTTTTGCTCAAAATGCTCTTATAAGAGAAGTTATGTCTGGACGGTGCCCTTCCTTGTATTTAGACGCAGAGGTTAATAGTTGGGTAGCGGTGGTTGATGGGATTGCTTGTAGCTTTTGCAGAGCGGTCCGCTACCTCTGGCTGGCCGGGTACTCTTGACGTCACCTTTAATTTATAATATGATTTTGTGGTGATGGCGGTTGCACTATGCGTTGAGGTGGGGATAGGTGTTAATTGTGGCGGTGGCGGGCGGTTTTTATGGGTTTTGGGGGGGGGAATACTTACAAGAAGGTTCCTAGTTCGAAATCTATGTTGAAGCCTTTCGGCGTGAGGGTCCCAAGTGTGTAGATCCATCTTGCTTCTTCTTTTGATATTAGTTTTATGTAGTTGCCTCCTCTCCATGGTTTGGGGATCTTTCTGATCCCCATGAATTTCAGTCCTGTGGGACCTTGGTGGTGGGTCACTTTGAAATGTTCTGAAACGCTGTGGTTCTGCATTCCCTTTCTTGTCTTGAGGTTTCTGATTGTTCTTCCTATGTACTGCAGTCCGCAGGGGCACTCTAGTAGGTAGATTATTCCTGTGGAGTCGCAGGT
The DNA here is from genome assembly GCF_038048845.1 of Mixophyes fleayi. Classification (NCBI taxonomy): domain Eukaryota; kingdom Metazoa; phylum Chordata; class Amphibia; order Anura; family Limnodynastidae; genus Mixophyes; species Mixophyes fleayi. The sequence goes on along the minus strand of NC_134404.1, from coordinate 234,842,194 downwards.
CATTTTGTCTTCGATTGCGTGTGTGCTTCCGTTTGAATTTGATGTGAATACTGTGGATGGCTTGGTGGAGCTGTGTTTCGTTGTTTTGCATGCTAGACATCTGTTACAGTGGTAGAATCCCTTTTTCCCTTCTCTTATCCAGGTGTCTTTGTTCCTCTTTTCCATTGTGTTGGTGGGGATGAAGCTGGTCGTTACCATGTTCTTTAGGTTTCTTGCCTTTCTGTACACAATTCTTGGTTTTGGTGGTAAGTGGAAGCATCACAGTTTCCTGTTAACATTACCACCGATCACAAGAATCTGCTTTACCTCAAAACAGCCCAGTGCTTAAATCCTCGCCAGGCATGCTGGTCCCTCTTTCTCTCTCGCTTCAACCTGCCCATCACTTTAAAGCCAGGCTCTCAAAATAAGAAGGCTGACACCCTCTCTCGTGCTTTCCTCCATTAACTAAAATTAGCTGAGCCCCTATTTTATACTATCTTGGATCCCAACTGTCTGATGGCCACATCTGTATCCTCCTCTCCCATGCCACCGCATAGGAAAACCTTTGTGCCTCAAACTCTCCGGGGGAAGTTACTTCAATGGCAGGACGCCTAACATTTTTCTGGTCAGCTGGAACCCGGAGAACCACTAAGCTAATCTCCAGAAGATATTGGTGGCCCACTCTTCACACCAATACCAAACAGTTTGTGTCAGCACGTAATCTCTGTGCTCAACACAAGACAACTTAGGTAAAGGCGGCTGGTCCACTAGTTCCACTGCCTCTGCCAACCAAACCATGGTTATTCATCTCCATGGATTTTATCATGGATCTCCCTTGAAGTAAAGATTTTAACACTGTTTGGGTGGTCGTTAAAAGTTTTTCAAAAATGGCTCACTTTGTATCCCTTTGGAGCCTACCCTCGGCCGCTCAGCTGGCCCAATTGTTCTTGAAGGAGATTTTTCAGCTACATGGGTTTCCCTTGGAGATTGTTTCAGACTAAGTGGTTTAATTTACTTCCAGATTCTGGAGATCCCTGTGCAAACTTCTCAATATCCAACTCAACTTCTCATTGGCCTGTCACTCACAATTCAATGAGCAAACAGAGACGGTAAATCAAGAACTGGAAACATTTATTCAAATTTATTCTTCTGCCTCTCAAAACAACTGGTCTGACCTCCTGCCCATGGCCGAAATTTGCACACAATAACCTGTACCATGAATCTACCTCATCCACACCATTTTGCATTACTTATGGGCAACACACAAACCTCCCTAGGTTTGCATAGAGATGCCTGCTGTTGATAGCACTTATCAGAACTTTGTCTCCATCTGGGCTCAAACCCTCAAAAGTCTCAGGAGATCCTCCATTCGTTACAAACATTTTGCTGACAAGAAATGTTAGGCAATTCCTCCATTGAAAGTCGACGATAAAGTGTAGCTGGCCACCAAGAATATCAGACTCAGAGTAGCATGCATTAAATTTGCACCCTGATTCATCGGTCCATTTAAAATACTATGGGTAATCAATCTCGCTTCAGTGAAGTTGAAATTGCATGCTTCTCTTCAGAACTCAAACACCACTTTCATGTGTCCTTACTTAAACCCCTCATCATCAATCGATTCTCATCTATCAGGGTACCTCCGTCACCTCTCCCTGATACGCATGATAAGGAATTCAAGATAAATCAGATTCTGGACAGTAAAATTTCTCGGGGCAAGCTTAAATATCTCGTAGATTGGAATGACTATGCTCCTGAAGAATGCACGTGGATTGATTCTTCTAATGTCCATGCTCCTATCTTGGTGGGAGAAGTTAAATTCTGCAAATCCTAAGAAACCAACGCTTAGGTGTCCAGTGTCCACCTTTAAAAGTGGGGGTACTGTCACACATTGCCCCAGCTAAACCTGCATTATGTCACTGTTCTCACTTGTTTCCCTCTACCTGCATTCACTTGCTGGTCTGAACTGAGCATGCACACACCTGATTTTCTCAATACTTCCTGCATCCTCTTGATTGGCTTATTGCCTGTCATCTCTGTCTATTTAAAGCAATTGCTTCTCTACCAAGTTGCCAGATCTCCTGTTCAGATGTTCTGTTCCCTGGCTCCTGTTTGATACCTGTTCTCTGAAGTCTCCAGCACATCTATTCACAGATCATCACAGCCTCTGTTACTAGTCCACTATCCTGTGCTAATGCTCTGCAGATTATTGCTACCTGCTCTGAGTCTCCAGGACATCTAACTGCAGATCATCACAGCCTGTGTCTACTCCACTCTACTTTGGTAACGCTCTGCAGATTATTAGATTATTGCTACCTGTTCCCTGAGTCTCCAGCACATCTACCCACAGATCATCGCTAAAAGTCTCCAGTATAACCTGCTGTTCCTTATTCTCAGTACATGGGTTCTACCGTTGACCTGGGAAACTGCCTCTTAGTCTCTCAGTCATTAAGTTACTTCTCATCCGTGGCATCTTCAGTTATTATCTTGGTTCTCAATATAGATTTGCTCATCACCCCCTAAGAGGGCCACGACCTGCGGTCTGGGAGCAGCTAACCCCAAACTCCCTTGCTGGAGTCCCTGGTGAACATCTCCCCCACTGTTAGACTCCACGCCTCTCGGGAGGTAATATCACGTGAGCTGGCTGTACATGCAGTCCTCTGACCCTAACTCAGTGACAGTAGGCACAACATAGAGCTGCACATATAAATGTCCATATATTATTTGAATAAAGTTTGAGTGGGGGGGAATGGATTATAATCTCCTCGATAGTCTCCTCGATATCCCAAGCATATAGTCAATATATACAGCGGGTATATCAATATCCAAGCATTCAGGAGCATATATGAAGTACTCAAACACCTCACCAGATGACTGGGTGTTTCATTCAGAAATGTTCAGCCTGCTCTGTGCACATCGGAGAACAATTGACGGGTATATCACACCCAGTATGTGCGGCAGTGTTACTGTTCCTCCTTCCCCCAACAATCAGGACATTCCACAGAGATTCCCTCTCCACAAACTCCACAGGTAGGGCTAAGAAGTGCAGTGATAAAGGGCAAAAAATGTAAATGAGATCCAGCCGTTCTAAACAGGTGTCTCAATTAGCATAGCAGCACTGAATGAGTAGGACTGATGCGTTTCATTGCCTAAGGCAATTTCCTCAGAGACAAGACTAGGGACTCTTTTGACTTCAATATATACCAAGCAGCATCAAGCTCTGTGTCTAAAACACCTGGAATAATTAACCTTATAATATCCGCAGTGTAACTCTATATTATGTATAATATACAACACGAATCTGAAAAGTAGAAATAACTTTCATATGAAAAACCTCATTAGTAGGGATAAAGGTAAAAATATGATAAAATAAACAAACCTAAATAGCTTAACATAAATAAACACGTGTATAATAAAAGTAAAAATAAAAATGGAAACAGAGATTTGTAGAAAAACAACAATCAATGTTCCTATATGTACCTATCAAATACAATGTAAATCCCGAAGTATAATAGAACATAACCCTACTTATAACTTGTATGGGTAATGGGAACAACTAATCACAATTACAGTTTATTAGGGTAATTAGACATAGTTAGTGATGAACGCTTACATAAATGTAAGTCAAAATAATATTCTAGACAGCTCCATATTAATAATATTTCAACATAATCAGGTAGATTTCCAGGCATTACAATCCTCCTAAAATGCCCATGACAAACCATCCTGCCACTTTTAAATTTCCACTCCAACCACAGTGTATGTGTTGTATATGAGTGTTCTAAATATATATATATATATTAGGGATGAGCGCACTCGGATTTATGAAATCCGAGCCCACCCGAACGTTGCGGATCCGAGTCGGATCCGAGACAGATCCGGGTATTGGCGCCAAATTCAAATCTGAAACTGAGGCTCTGACTCATAATCCCGTTGTCGGATCTCGCGATACTCGGATCCTATAAATTCCCCGCTAGTCGCCGCCATCTTCACTCGGGCATTGATCAGGGTAGAGGGAGGGTGTGTTAGGTGGTCCTCTGTCCTGGTAGATCTCGTGCTGTGCTGTTTAGTTCTGTGCTGTGCTGTTTAGTTCTGTGCTGTGCTGTGCTGTGCTGTGCTGTGTTCTGCAGTATCAGTCCAGTGGTGCTGTGTGCTGTGCTCTGTCCTTCTGAGGTCAGTGGTGCTGCTGGGTCCTGTGCTGTGTCCTGTTCAGTCCAGTGGTGCTGTGTCCTGTGCTCTGTGCTTCTAAGGGCATAGTTATTTCCCCAATATTCCCCTGTGTTTAAAAAAATAAAAAAAAGTTTTTTAAAAAAATACCAAAAACTACTTTAATTTTTTTTAATTACCACAAAATTTGCACAACCAATCCTGCAGTATAAGCCCATTGGTACTGCAATATTACCAAGTTCACACATTCAGCAGTAAAAGTCCAGTGGTACTGCAATATTACAAAGTTTACACATTCTGCAGTATCAGTCCAGTGGTGCTGTGTCCTGTGCTCTGTCCTGCTGAGTTCCGTAGTGCTGCTGGGTCCTGTGCCGTGTCCTGTTCAGTCCAGTGGTGCTGTGTCCTGTGCTCTGTGCTTCTAAGGGCATAGTTATTTCCCCATTATTCCCAAGTTTTTAAAAAATAAAAAAAAAGTAAAAAAAAATAAAAAATTTAAAAAAAAAAAAATATATAATAATTATAACCAAATTTGCAAAACCAATACAGCAGTATAAGTCCATTGGTACTGCAATATTACCAAGTTCACACATTCTGCAGTATCTTGTGCTACATATAATGGAGACCAAAAATTTGGAGGATAAAGTAGGGAAAGATCAAGACCCACTTCCTCCTAATGCTGAAGCTGCTGCCACTAGTCATGACATAGACGATAAATTGCCATCAATGTCGTCTTCCAAGCCCGATGCCCAATCTCGTAGTACCGGGCATGTAAAATCCAAAAAGCCCAAGTTAAGAAAAAGTAGCAAAAAGAGAAACTTAAAATCATCTGAGGAGAAACGTAAAGTTGCCAATATGCCATTTACGACACGGAGTGGCAAGGAACGGCTTAGGCCCTGGCCCGTGTTCATGACTAGTGGTTCAGCTTCACCCACGGATCTTAGCCCTCCTCCTCCTCCCCCCCCCTACAAAAAATTGAAGAGAGTTATGCTGTCAGCAACAAAACAGCAAACAACTCTGCCTTCTAAAGAGAAATTATCACAAATCCACAAGGCGAGTCCAAGGATGTTGGTGGTTGTCAAGCCTGACCTTCCCATCACTGTACGGGAAGAGGTGGCTCGGGAGGAGGCTATTGATGATGTAGCTGGCGCTGTGGAGGAACTTGATGATGAGGATGGTGATGTGGTTATTGTAAATGAGGCACCAGGGGGGGAAACAGCTGATGTCCATGGGATGAAAAAGCCCATCGTCATGCCTGGTCAGAAGACCAAAAAATGCACCTCTTCGGTCTGGAGTTATTTTTATCCAAATCCAGACAACCAATGTATGGCCATATGTAGCTTATGTAAAGCTCAAATAAGCAGGGGTAAGGATCTTGCCCACCTAGGAACATCCTCCCTTATACGTCACCTGAATAACCTTCATAGTTCAGTGGTTAGTTCAGGAACTGGGGCTAGGACCCTCATCGGTACAGGGACACCTAAATCCCGTGGTCCAGTTGGATACACACCAGCAACACCCTCCTCGTCAACTTCCTCCACAATCTCCATCAGATTCAGTCCTGCAGCCCAAGTCAGCAGCCAGACTGAGTCCTCCTCAATACGGGATTCATCCGAGGAATCCTGCAGCGGTACGCCTACTACTGCCACTGCTGCTGTTGCTGCTGTTAGTCGGTCATCTTCCCAGAGGGGAAGTCGTAAGACCGCTAAGTCTTTCACAAAACAATTGACCGTCCAACAGTCGTTTGCCATGACCACAAAATACGATAGTAGTCACCCTATTGCAAAGTGTATAACTGCGGCTGTAACTGCAATGTTGGTGTTAGACGTGCGCCCGGTGTCCGCCATCAGTGGAGTGGGATTTAGAGGGTTGATGGAGGTATTGTGTCCCCGGTACCAAATCCCGTCGAGATTCCACTTCACTAGGCAGGCGATACCAAAAATGTACAGAGAAGTACGATCAAGTGTCCTCAGTGCTCTTAAAAATGCGGTTGTACCCACTGTCCACTTAACCACGGACATGTGGACAAGTGGTTCTGGGCAAACGAAGGACTATATAACTGTGACAGCCCACTGGGTAGATGCATCCCCTTCCGCAGCAACAGCAACAGCTGCATCAGTAGCAGCATCTACAAAATGGCTGCTCATGCAAAGGCAGGCAACATTGTGTATTACAGGCTTTAATAAGAGGCACAATGCTGACAACATATTAGAGAAAATGAGGGAAATTATCTCCCAGTGGCTTACCCCACTTAGACTCTCATGGGGATTTGTGGTGTCAGACAATGCCAGTAACATTGTGCGGGCATTAAATATGGGCAATTTCCAGCACGTCCCATGTTTTGCCCACACCATTAATTTGGTGGTGCAGCATTACCTCAAGAGTGACAGGGGTGTGCAGGAGATGCTTGCGGTGGCGCGCAAAATTGCTGGACACTTTCGGCATTCAGCCAGTGCCTACCGCAGACTAGAGGCACATCAAAAAAGCATAAACCCTGCCATCACCTCAAACAAGAGGTTGTGACGCGCTGGAACTCCACCCTCTATATGCTGCAGAGGATGGAGGAGCAGCAAAAGGCCATTCAGGCCTACACAGCCACCTACGACATAGGCAAAGGAGTGGGGATGCGCCTCAGTCAAGCGCAGTGGAGACTGATTTCCGTGTTGTGCAAGGTTCTGCAGCCATTTGAACTTGCCACACGAGAAGTCAGTTCCGACACTGCCAGCTTGAGTCAGGTCATTCCCCTGATCAGGCTGTTGCAGAAGCAGCTGGAGAAAGTGAGGGAGGAGCTGGTAAGCCATTGCGGATACACCAAGCATGTAGCTCTTGTGGATGTAGCCCTTCGTACACTTTGCCAGGATCCGAGGGTGGTCACTCTTTTAAAGGCAGAGGAATACATTCTGGCCACCGTTCTCGATCCTCGGTTTAAAGCGTATGTTGTGTCTCTGTTTCCGGCGGACACAAGTCTACAGCGGTGCAAAGACCTGCTGGTCAGGAGATTGTCCTCTGAAGAGGACCGTGACATGCCAACAGCTCCACCCTCATTTTCTTCCACATCTATGGCTGCGAGGAAAAAGCTCAGTTTTCCCAAAAGAGGCACTGGCGGGGATGCTGATAACATCTGGTCCGGACTGAAGGACCTGCCAACCATTGCAGACATGTCTACTCTCGCTGCATTGGATGCTGTCACAATAGAAAAAATTGTGGATGATTACTTTGCTGACACCATCCAAGTAGACATGTCAGACAGTCCATATTGTTACTGGCAGGAAAAAAAGGCAGTTTGGAAGCCCCTGTACAAACTGGCTCTATTTTACCTGAGTTGTCCCCCCTCCAGTGTGTACTCGGAAAGAGTTTTTAGTGCAGCGGGGAACCTGGTCAGTGAGCGGCGAAGGAGGTTGCTTCCTCACAACGTTGAAAAAATGATGTTTATAAAAATGAATAATCAATTCCTCAATGAAGTACAGCACTGCCCTCCAGATACTACAGAGGGACCTGTGGTTGTGGAGTCCAGCGGGGACGAATTGATAATGTGTGATGAGGAGGAAGTACACACTGTAGGGGGAGAGGAATCAGAGGTTGAGGATGAGGACGACATCTTGCCTCAGTAGAGCCTGTTTAGTCTGTACAGGGAGAGATGAATAGCTTTTTTGGTGTGGGGGCCCAAACAAACCAATCATTTCAGCCAAAGTTGTTTGGTAGGCCCTGTCGCTGAAATGATTGGTTTGTTAAAGTGTGCATGTCCTATTTCAACAACATAAGGGTGGGTGTGAGGGCCCAAGGACAATTCCATCTTGGAACTTTTTTTTTTGCATTATATGACCAATCAACAGTCGTTTGCCATGTTCAAAAAGTAAAACCAAATTTAAAAAAATTCAAGAAATTAAACCAAAAGTAAAATGCCGTGTCATAATTTAAAACAAGAGGTATTGACGTGCTCTAAAACTACTGTATTGTTGTTTATATTTTATAAACACTACACTTGAAAGCTTGAGTCTTTCAATAAAAAAGTAACTGTCCATTGCACGAATATTTGCAACAGGGACAATTTTAGGGTTAAGAAAGTCAACTAATAACACTTCGACGCTGTCTGTCTTTATAAACACTACACTTGGAAGTTGGAGGAGGTATTGTGGCCCCGGCACCAAATTTACTACCGGGGCCACTCCACTGTGCAGTCCATATTTAGGTGTATCAGATATTAAACAACGGTGACAGTTGATGCCCAATTTTTTAATTATATTGTGGCCTCGGTACCAAATTGTGTACCGGGGCCACCACACTACGCAGTCCAGATACTTGTTTGGTGGAATTCAGACCAGTTGAGGGTTTTATTATTATATTGTGGGGACCACTCTATCTATACCACACTACAACTCTATACCACTCTATTTAATACTTTAATTCTATTTAATACTTTAATTCTATTTCATACTTTAATTCTATTTAATACTTTAATTCTATTTCATACTTTAATTCTATTTAATACTTTAATTCTATTACTAATTACCATAAAGAGGAACTGCCGCTTCTATTTAATACTTTAATTCTATTAGTAGTTACCATAAAGAGGAACAAAATAAACCAATTTTACCAAAAGTATAATATGACTTAGACTTACAAACACTACACTTGAAAGATGGTGCCTTTAAATGAAAAAGTCAGTCTTCATTGCACGACTATGTGCAACAGGGACAGTTTTTTGGTTTACAAAGTCAACCAATAACACTTCGACCCTGTCTGTCTTTAACATACTTGATGGGATCTCAATGACGAATTGTCTGTACCATGTTTGGAGGAGGTATTGTGGCCCCGGTATCAAATTGGGTACCGGGGCCACCCCACTACGCATTCCAGATACTTGTTTGGTGGAATTCTGACACGTGGAGGGTTTTTTAATTATATTGTGGCCTCGGTACCAAATAGTGTACCGGGGCCACCACACTACGCAGTCAAGATAGATAGATGCGTATCATAGATAAAGTACATTCAGTGGTGTGGGGCAAATTGAAAAATATTCAAAATGCACTGACATTATCAAAAACAAGAGGTTGTCACACGCTCAATCTCCAACATGTATATGATGGAGAGGATGGAGGAGCAGCCGTATGTGTAGTGTAATGCAGACCTGTTGAAGGTTTTTTATATATTTTATTGTGGTGCCCAGTGCCCACTCCTCTAGGCAGTCCAGGTACATTTATTGGTGCGATTCATAAAAGTTCAGGGTTTTTAATATATTGTGGTGACCCACTCCTCTACGCAGTCCAGGTACATTTATTGGTGCGATTCATAAAAGTTCAGGGTTTTTAATATATTGTGGTGACCCACTCCTCTACGCAGTCCAGGTACATTTATTGGTGCGATTCATAAAAGTTCAGGGTTTTTAATATATTGTGGTGACCCACTCCTCTACGCAGTCCAGGTACATTTATTGGTGCGATTCATAAAAGTTCAGGGTTTTTAATATATTGTGGTGACCCACTCCTCTACGCAGTCCAGGTACATTTATTGGTGCGATTCATAAAAGTTCAGGGTTTTTAATATATTGTGGTGACCCACTCCTCTACGCAGTCCAGGTACATTTATTGGTGCGAATAAAACAAGTTGATGGTTTTCTTATTATATATATTGTGGTGACCCACTCCTCTACGCAGTCCAGGTACATTTATTGGTGCGATTCATAAAAGTTCAGGGTTTTTAATATATTGTGGTGACCCACTCCTCTACGCAGTCCAGGTACATTTATTGGTGCGATTCATAAAAGTTCAGGGTTTTTAATATATTGTGGTGACCCACTCCTCTACGCAGTCCAGGTACATTTATTGGTGCGATTCATAAAAGTTCAGGGTTTTTAATATATTGTGGTGACCCACTCCTCTACGCAGTCCAGGTACATTTATTGGTGCGAATAAAACAAGTTGATGGTTTTCTTATTATATATATTGTGGTGACCCACTCCTCTACGCAGTCCAGGTACATTTATTGGTGCGATTCATAAAAGTTCAGGGTTTTTAATATATTGTGGTGACCCACTCCTCTACGCAGTCCAGGTACATTTATTGGTGCGATTCATAAAAGTTCAGGGTTTTTAATATATTGTGGTGACCCACTCCTCTACGCAGTCCAGGTACATTTATTGGTGCGATTCATAAAAGTTCAGGGTTTTTAATATATTGTGGTGACCCACTCCTCTACGCAGTCCAGGTACATTTATTGGTGCGATTCATAAAAGTTCAGGGTTTTTAATATATTGTGGTGACCCACTCCTCTACGCAGTCCAGGTACATTTATTGGTGCGATTCATAAAAGTTCAGGGTTTTTAATATATTGTGGTGACCCACTCCTCTACGCAGTCCAGGTACATTTATTGGTGCGAATCAAACAAGTTGATGGTTTTCTTATTATATATATTGTGGTGACCCACTCCTCTACGCAGTCCAGGTACATTTATTGGTGCGATTCATAAAAGTTCAGGGTTTTTAATATATTGTGGTGACCCACTCCTCTACGCAGTCCAGGTACATTTATAAGTGCGAATCAAACAAGTTGATGGTTTTCTTATTATATATATTGTGGTGACCCACTCCTCTACGCAGTCCAGGTACATTTATTGGTGCGATTCATAAAAGTTCAGGGTTTTTAATATATTGTGGTGACCCACTCCTCTACGCAGTCCAGGTACATTTATTGGTGCGATTCATAAAAGTTCAGGGTTTTTAATATATTGTGGTGACCCACTCCTCTACGCAGTCCAGGTACATTTATTGGTGCGATTCATAAAAGTTCAGGGTTTTTAATATATTGTGGTGACCCACTCCTCTACGCAGTCCAGGTACATTTATTGGTGCGAATCAAACAAGTTGATGGTTTTCTTATTATATATATTGTGGTGACCCACTCCTCTACGCAGTCCAGGTACATTTATTGGTGCGATTCATAAAAGTTCAGGGTTTTTAATATATTGTGGTGACCCACTCCTCTACGCAGTCCAGGTACATTTATTGGTGCGAATCAAACAAGTTGATGGTTTTCTTATTATATATATTGTGGTGACCCACTCCTCTACGCAGTCCAGGTACATTTATTGGTGCGATTCATAAAAGTTCAGGGTTTTTAATATATATTGTGGTGACCCACTCCTCTAGGCAGTCCAGGTACATTTATTGGTGCGAATCATAAAAGTTCAGGGTCTTTAATATATATTGTGGTGACCCCCTCCTCTACGCAGTCCAGGTACATTTATTGGTGCGATTCATAAAAGTTCAGGGTTTTTAATATATATTGTGGTGACCCACTCCTCTACGCAGTCCAGGTACATTTATTGGTGCGAATCATAAAAGTTCAGGGTTTTTAATATATATTGTGGTGACCCACTCCTCTACGCAGTCCAGAAAGATACCTTGTTGCAACGTTTTGGACTAATAACTATATTGTGAGGTGTTCAGAATACACTGTAAATTAGTGGAAATGCTTGTTATTGAATGCTATTGAGGTTAATAATAGCCTAGGAGTGAAAATAAGCCCAAAAACTTGATTTTTAAACTTTTTATGTTTTTTTCAAAAAAAATCCGAATCCAAAACCTTAAATCCGAACCGAGACCTTTCGTCAATTGTTTTGCGAGACAAATCCGAACCCCAAAAATAACGAAAATCCGGATCCAAAACACAAAACACGAGACCTCAAAAGTCGCCGGTGCACATCCCTAATATATATATATATATATATATATATATATATATATATAATATAAATGGCTAGTGGCGTGTGTTAGTCTGTCTGTGTGTGGTAAAAAAAAACCAAGCTGCAGCGCCACCTGCTGGGCGGAGTTATACACTGACCTACTAAATTCTTAGTGAGTGTGGAAAAAAAATTCAGAAAGGGCTGAAATTTGGTATACTAAGATGTTTTTAATTTGTTAATTTAATTTGTTAATTGTTAAAAGTGTTTATAAAGATTTTAAAAAATATATATATATATTTCTTGAAGTAGAAGTGACAGTTGGGAGTGGTTGGTGGTTGCCGGGGGTGGCAGTTGGGAGTGGTTGGTGGTTGCCAGGGGTGACAGTGGGGAGTGGTTGTGGTTGCCGGGGGTGACAGAGTGAGAGGAGTGTGATACTCAGGACCGCTGAGAGAGATCCCTGTGTCTGGATAGACATCTGGATAGATGTGGCGATGAAAATGAAGGATGAGGTGATGGAGAAGAATGATGAGGTGGTGACATGTGGACAAAACCATGTTAAAATAGGGCGCTTGCGTCGGGTAGTAACGCTCTTCCCCTGAGGAGGCCTGGCCTAGCCCCAAATTCATGACAAGAACCTTTTTAACACCTTAAGTAGCTTGATTTGACTAGAATGCATGAGTATCATGCATGGGTTAACTTGTGTGTATATATATATATATATATATATATATATATATATTTTTATTTTTATTTTTTTTTTCAGAACATTTTATTTGGGTGGAGGAAGTATGGGGAGACAGGGCAGAAAAGTCGGCAAGATGCAATTGTAAAAGCCATTAAGGCTAAGAAGCAAGGACAGCATAGGATAATTTGATATAAGTTAAGGACTGAAAACTAAAGAAGGAACTGGATCAATAGGAAAACCCTAAAGATCAGTGAAAGGTGACAGTGCGAAAAAATGGCATGAACGGAGTTGCATCAGGGGCCTTGGACCAGACAAACCTAAACCCAGCAGCAGCAGACTGAGAATCAGCAGGTCACAGTTATTCATCAATACTGGTAAGATTAAGAATACATTTCTCCATTTTTTGATGCATTTGCATATTTCCCTTTAAATGTGTAATGTAAATATATATTTTTCATTTGGCCATCCCCCAACACTGATTTGCAGAACTTAATGTCATTAGGTGGGCCCCGACCATTGGTTTCCACTGTGGGGTCTTTATTACCCAGTCTGACACTGGAGCTAATAATGTGAGCATCAGCAATGCAAATTGTATTCTGTGCACAGTGAGGAATATTCTTGTCAAAACTCTTTTGACACTGAAGCCATGTGGGCAAGGTAAAGCTGTTAGGTGCAACTGCATCACTGATAAACTGTGGGTGTTATAAAGAGAAGGACAATTTAGCTTGATTCTACATCTGTACTAGTAGACCCAGCTTGAGTCAATGTGCAAAGAGTAGGGATACACAGCGAGATGCTCTTAGGCAGGCCTGGCCAACCTGTGGCTCTCCAGGTGTTGTGAAGCTACAAGCCCCAGCATGCTTTTCCTATAAATAGCCATCTGATAGCTGGCAGGGAATGCTGGGACTTGTAGTTTCATACCACCTGGAGGGCCACAGGTTGGCCAGGCCTGCTCTTAGTTCTTGTGTGATGCTGTAAGATTATAGTGATGGTTCCATCCAACATTTATGAAAGCAATAATTGTCGGTTTTGATTCATCTGGGTCTTATGAGGCTCTGTGCGGTGTTCTGTGTAGTTCTCACTGGTGCGCTCTGATACAAGTTAGGTAGTATACACTCATGTGGGCTTGGGCTGTGAACAACAACAGGGCCTCTTGAAGTAAAGCTGCTAGAGGCAGTATCCAGATGCTAGTGATGACTAAAATATATAGTACTGGGTCGGCCAGGAAATCTGAAGCTCAATGTAACTGATTTTCTTCAACTTGTTGTGGCAGAAAAGCTCTAATTGATGGACGACAGTGATGATGCTCCTAGAGGCATAACAGGCTGGCTTCTGATAGTGTGAAGGCTAAACACCACATCTTGAGTCAGAGGTGATATTTTCTCCCTGAAAGAAAAAACAAGTCAGCTTACGCTACACTTCATTTGTACTGTTTAGACATCTTGTTTGATGTATTTCATACTTACCTACTTTCTTCAGCTCCCTTCCGGGAGCCAGCCAGTGGAGGGGGGCGTGAAGGGGCGGGGTGACCGAAATCGCGTCATTTCGGCCCCGCCCCCTGTGACGTCATGACGCAAATTGCGTCATTTGACAGCGGGGGCGGGGCCAAACGCCGCGATTCACCGGGAATCGCGGCGTTTGGGATCTAATTCTGCCCACTTCACTAGGAAGTGGGGCACTTCCTAGTGAAGTGGGCAGAATTCGGGAGATTGCCACACTCGCCCGGGAGTCCGGGAGACTCTCACAAAATGCGGGAGTCTCCCGGACATTCCGGGAGAGTTGGCAAGTATGATGTATTTGGGTTCTGACAATTCTCTGAAGTTTTTGAATTTTGAAACTTTCTTGCAGGAGCTCAGACTCTGTGTTTCCTATAACTATGGTCATCAAGCCACACCCCCATTTTTGCTTTTATTTTAATCATACATTGTTGTGGTTTATTTCTCAAGATGTAACAAAAAAGTTTGTTCCTTGTTTGAATTGTAGATAAAGAAGGAAATAAATATTTCAGGATAAAGTAGCACAAGCCAAATCAAAGATTTATGAACATCCACTTGGGATAGTCAAACATTTTTTAAACTTGAATAGATAACCATATCTGCCTTTTTGTGTATTTAAAATAACCTTAAAATACCACCCAGATGTCTTCATGTTGATGTTCATTAAAATCCCAGTTCATCACTGGTATTGCAGCTTGGGGAAAAACAGCCATCTGGGTTAGAAAAAAAAATCACTGTTTTGTGAGCCTTAAAATGCTTTCTTTGCAGAGTAGAAATAAATGTTGCAGGAGAGATTTCATAGACTGCAGCACAGTAACATGACATGGATTTAGTATCAATGGCTATTCATAGCTAAATGTAGGTATATAGGGAAATGTAGCAGATAATTATGTTGAACTGATTTTATTCCAGTTGGCGTTCTGGTCCATGGAGCCACAGATAGTCACTTGGTTATCCAAAAGTTATAAGACTATTTTATACTTACAATAGCAAGGCACCGATCTGTGAGTCACATATTGTATACACGGAGGTAACTATTATTATTATTATTATTATTATTATTATAAACAAAAGATAATAATAATAAGACCCTACAAAGGGTACGCAGAACCATACATAGACCATAGGACAAAACAGAACATGGCATACAGGGCAGTACAAAACAAAGTGCAATAAATACAAACTCAGGAGAGAACTGGTACACAGGGCAAAGAGGTGTAAGTGAATTTCAGAACAAAGAGAAAATGGGAGAGGAATGGAGGGAGGTGGGGAGTGAGCTAAAGGAGGCTGAACCTGGGCCCTGCAGTGTGGGTGCAACTAACAGGACCAGCACAGTGATGAAGATGTGAAGGCAGAAGAGGAGAAATAAGATGTCAAATGTCGAGTTGTAGAAATGAGGGTGAGCAATCGAAGGCAAAGGTAAACAGGTAGAGGCAGACACGAGGATTAGAGGGACCTCCACAAGGTGTCTTACAATCTATAGGGGAGGGAGAGACAGAAAGGAGACACAAAGTGGGGAGATAGGGTGCGGGGACTAGAACTTGGAGAAGAGATGTAGAAAAAGAGTATGTAGTAAGAGGAATTGAGTAAGAATGAGACTAAGGTATAGAGTGGTTAGTGAAGAAGGATTGAGAAGAGGGGTAGAAGAAGGAAGGGGAGAGATTAGGCAGATGAAGGTTAGGCTTTCCTGAACAGATGGGTTTTAAGTGATCGCTTGAAGTTTGGAAGGCCAGGAAGTCTGATGGAACGAGGGATATCATTCCAGATAAGGGGAACAGCATGGGTGAAATCTTGAATGCGGGAGTGAGACATGGTAAAGAAATGGGAAATGAGGCGGCGGTTGTTGGATGACTGTAGAGGGCGAGAAGGAGTATGAGTGGAAATGAGGTTGGAGAGGTGTGAAACAGTGGAGTTAGAGAGGGCTTTATAGGTAAGGGGGTGTCAGGATTCCCGATATAAAGACCACTGAGCGAGTGTAAGTCGAACAAAGTAGTTAATTATTACACAGGTTACACAGGGTAGGGATGCATTTGAAGATAAGGCATCAAATTCAAGTCAGCAGTGTATGGCAGTTATAGCAAGGATTACTCGGGAAGCCACAGATAAAAGGTTGGTCAATAGTAATATAGTTCAAAGAGTCAGTGCTGAGAAGCTGGAGAAACCACGGGTGTCAGGATACTTGGTTTACTCAGGAGGCACGAGGCACTGGATGGGTCACAGGTGTCAGAACTATAGGTTACTCAGCGAGTATGAGGCACCGGATGCGTCACAGGTAGCAGGACCAGATAACTCAGGAATCATGAGGCACCGGATGATCAACAAGCAGAGGAGAATGTGTAGTGGTCTGCTGGACAGAGTACTCGGGGGTCCAGGTAGGCAGACAGCCAGGAGACTAGATCAGACACAGAGGTGTAACAACTGCAGACACAGGATCTTTATATGCCACAGACTGTAGGTGCAGGATTGCTAGTGGTGCAATGGAATGCAGATACAGTAAAACAGGAGGGTCAAACAAGCCAGGGGTCAAAGCCACACGGTCACAACAATACCAGGGAGAAGGCAGAAGAGAAGTTACAACAAAGCCAGGTCTGGGTCATAAAATGAGGTGCAAAACGAAGTGCCAAGCAAAACCAGGAAATCAATCAGGATTCATACACAGGAAAATCAGCAGCACTAAAGGCAACAGATGAATTGGCAGTGATTGCTGGGCGAGGCCGTCTTTTAAATGCTATAGAGAGGTGTTAAGCATCCTGGTGCAATTAGTTAACTCTAGCAGATAGGGAAACAGTCTAAGTACCACAATGTCCCCTTTGGCAGAACAGTTGTTCTGCGGGCTGTATACATGAAATGGCAAAGTCCACATAGATGTTGGCAGACAGGATCAGAGGTAGACACAGCAGAATCTCGATGCAAGGCAGATCATGACAGGGTGAGAAACTTGAAGAGAATTCTGTAACAGAGGGGGAGCCATTGTAGTGCTTGAGAGAGGATGCAGATGTAGACTCGCGAGAGATGAACATTAGCCATGCTGCAGCATTAAGTATGGGCTGCAGAGGAGATGGGTGAGAGGGATCCAGTAAGAAGAAATTTGCAGTAATCAAGCCGGAAGATGATCAGAGAATGGAGGACAGTTTTGGTGGCTTTAAAGGAGAGGAATGGTCTCCTTTGAGAGTGGCAGGATTGGGCAAGGGATTGGATATGGGGAGTGAATGAGAGGGAGGAGTCGAGCATGACATCCAGGCAACGAAGTTGGGAAAAAGAGGAGATGTTGTTTATTACCAATATTGATGGAGTGGATGGCAATGGACTCTTGACGGATGGATGACTATAAGTTCAGAACTCTTCAGAATTATATGCACATTTATATTTTAAGATACGTCTCTGGAAGCAGTACATTTAGCATTTTTCCATTTCTGTCTGTTGGCTTCCAGGGGATTTATTTATATGGCACCACAATTTTTTTGCTGTGCAGAAAACAGACAGTGGACCATACAGGGTAATAAAGTACAGAACAGTGAGCAAAAATATCAGTACTTCAAACAGCTCCAAACATAGCTAGCACAGTGAAGTTGGAGGAGAAGAAAGGGTAGAGAGACAGGAGGGAAAAGGGCCCTGCTTGTAAGAGCTTACATACTAAAGGGAAGGTAAACAGACAGGAGACAAAATAGGGAGTTAGATAGGGAGTTAAAGGGGATAATCGCAAGAGGAGCGAGTAGCGGGACAGGGGATGAGAGGTGCGGAGATTAGGCATGGAGAAAAGGTTAGGTGTAAGGGTGGTATGCTTTGAGGAACAGATGATTTTTAAGTGCTCGTTTGAAGGTGCACAAATTAGGGGACAGTAGGATGGAGTGTGGGAGGTCGTTCCAGTGGAGGGGGGCAGCCCAGGAGAAATCTTGATTTCTGGAGGGAGATGAGGTCATTAGGGTGGAGGAGAGGCGATGGTCATAGGCTGATCGCAGGGAATGGAATGTGAATGGAGGTTGGAGATGTATGGAGCAGTGGAGTGGGAGAGGGCCTTGTAGGTGAGAGTAAGCAGTTTGAAAAGGATTTTGAAGGGGAAGGGGAGCCAGTGTTAGGCAAGGAAGAGAGGGGAGGCAGAAGAGGAGC
Source organism: Mixophyes fleayi (assembly GCF_038048845.1). Lineage (NCBI taxonomy): Eukaryota > Metazoa > Chordata > Amphibia > Anura > Limnodynastidae > Mixophyes > Mixophyes fleayi. The sequence continues at coordinate 234,824,082 of NC_134404.1, read as the reverse complement.
AGCAGGAGAGGAAGATAAGTCTTGCAGCCGCACTGAGTATAGACCTGAGGGGGGCAATGCGGGAAAGGGGAGGCCGGTGAGGAAAAGGTTGCAGTAATGAAAACGGGAAATAATGAGTGCATGGATGATGGTTTTTGTGGCATCCTGAGAAAGGAAAAGCCGGATGCTTGCTATGTTGCGGCATATCGGCATCCAGCCCTTACTGTACTCCACAACTGTTTTTTGCCTCTTCCTTCCATATGATCAACAGGATAATGAATGCACATTTAACATTGGGGGACCTTATGCACCTAATATCATATGTACATAAATTTTTCTGTTGATCACCTAGAAGGAAGAGGCAAAAAACAGCTGTGGAGAACAGTCCCACATAAAAAGACTAACTTTCACCTCAATCTTTCTGTTGTTACATGTTAGAATATTAGCCTACAGATGAAATTATTAAAATAAATTGTTTTCCCTGTTAATCTGCTTCAAACAAGCAAATATTATATAGTTATAATTAACCAAAGTGTACTTTCTTTACAAGAACATGCTTAGTTAATCCAGAGGACGACAGTTATATTGATTAACGGTGTTTCATTGTTGCTTCAAATAATTTGAAACAATCAATTACATCCAAGAAAACAAAATGTATATAAGTGGAGCTGGATTTTATGGCATGTAACATGACCAGCACTTTGAATTAAAGAAAACCTGGCCACTGTGTAACACCTGGGAGTTCCACTGCCATAAAATCAGCATTGGTCCTATCATTTCGTATGTAATACCTGATTGGATGGCCACAGCTGCTGTCTAATCAAGTGCCTGCCTCACTATAAGTCTTTCAGCACAGCAGATTTTTATTGACAGTTTCAGCACTGTAGGCTTTCTTGTCTAAATGCAGACAAGCAGTGTGAGAGTGCTGCTAGTTACAAGGTAACATTGAAGTTTCTATTTGTTCCAGAAGTGTTGGCATTCCTCAACCCCTTGTTGGTATTATGATCTTTTGTCTACATACAAACACTAAAGAAATACATTGTGGTGCTTCATGGAAACAGATCTCAGTACATTGCTGAGGTTATTTACATGCAGTACCATTCTCTACCACAGCATGTCATAAGCACTGGATTTCACATTGATGTCAGACCTGGCCAACCTGTGGCTCTCCAGGTGTTTTGAAACTACAAGTCCCTGCATGCCCTGCCAACAATCAATTGACTATCTACTGGAAAACTGTGCTGGGGCTTGAATTTTGACAACACCTGGGGCCTGATTCATTAAGGATCTTAAATGAAGAGGATCCTTATTTCAGTCTCCTGGACAAAACCATGTTACAATGGAAGGGGTGCAAATGAGTGTTCTGTTTTGCACATAAGTTAAATACTGACTGTTTTTTCATGTAACACACAAATATCAGCTTTAAATGCCAGTGTACAAATAAGCTATCAAGTATTTGTGTGTTACATGAAAAAACAGTCACTATTTAACTTATGTGCAAAACAGAACACTCATTTGCACCCCTTCCATTGTAACATGGTTTTGTCCAGGAGACTGAAATAAGGATCCTCTTCATTTAAGATCCTTAATGAATCAGGCCCCTGGAGAGCAACAGGTTGCCCAGTCCTGTACTATGCAATGCAAGTCAGTAATTGATAAAATCATAAAAATGACCGCATGCTTATCCCCCAACAGATATTATGAAGAAGCATCTTCATAAGACCAAGAAGTTAACCCCTTTATCATATGTAACAGAACTCAAGCTAGATTATTTACATGGTTTTATAATAGCTGGATTCGCTAAAGCCCAAGACGCCATTAAAACGGTCAGAATTGACATTTTACAAAACCAACTTGCAAATCGACAACCAGATTTTAACAAAGACGAACATACAAACCTTCGGATTTACTAAGCTGGGGATTGCAAAACCACAGCAAAACTGCCATCTAAATGGCCCCCAAATAAAAGAGGTGGTTGTAAGTGGCGAGATTGCTCACACTGCATGCTTTTTGAGCGCTATTTTGCCATTCAGAACATAAGAGGACGCACCATTCACATTTAAATTATTGGGGAAATCATTATTTATTAAGGGGCAAAATTAATTTTTAATTAACTTATGTGGGCAAATTTTTTTCTTTTTGGACACTATTATTGTATTATATTATGGCGTAAATGTGAATATTTAATAATATTAACTGATTGATAATGGTGGATATAATTATTTATGCTGCACAATTTGGCATTACATAGTGCCCGAATAATATAATAATTCAATAATTTTGTCCAATATAAGAAAAAATAAAATTTGCCCCATAAGTTAATTTTAAATTAATGCTGCCCCTTAATCAATAAATAATGATTGCACCAATAATTTAAATGTCAGTGGTGCTTCCTCTTATGTTCTGAATGGCAAAATATCTCAATCAGCATGTTTGAGCTATCAAGCCATTCAGAAGCAGGTATTAAAAAAACCTGTCTTTTGAATTGCAGTTTTGATGATGTTTTTAACCAAACCGCCAGCGGGTTTCAATTGGTCACACATCTAAAACCATTTCACATCGTAGTCTAAAACCGCCCTACGTGTGGCGGTTCAAACCACTAAAACGCTGGCGATGTGTGGTGGTTTAAAACCGCCACCAAACTCGAATCTTTATAATTCTTGCTCCTCAACTCTGCCACAAATGTATTAATTTGAAATTCTGCTCAATCTATAATTAGTTACTTCTCTGGAAGTTAAACTAGATAGATTAATGCTGATGTGCAGAAACATGTGCATTAATGTCTTTACCCTTCACACTAGAGTATCCATTCATAATGGCAATATTCTGGTGACGATACATGATTTCTCTTCAGCAATGATTGAAAGTTAGTGGCAATTTAACTGGATAATTTGACTTTCATAGACAGCATACTTTTATTATTATTATTATTATTATTATTATTATTATTATTATTGTAGTGAACATAGAGAACTTACAGTTATTTATAAGGATTAACCCATCACATAATTGTGGGGAATAAGGCCTAAATTATAACTGCAGTGTAAATATGGTATATCAAATGAATCCATTGATAAGTTGAGCTACTAAAGTTTAAAATGTGAAGCTAGAGCATGTGTGTGTGTGTGTGTGTGTATTTGGTGGCTCTGTGTAACGGATTACTGGATCTGATACTAATCTTGACCAGCACTGGCTTACCAGAGGCACGGAGTCTAATGAACTCCCCAGTGTTCACCAAGAACCGCCGCAAGGCGGAATAGGCTTAGCTGCCGGGAGTCGCAGGTCGCGGCCCTCTGGTTGGCCACAAGATGTAGTATAGCATGAGGAGGAGCAAGTAGAGAGCGTAGTCAGACAGCCGGAACTGGAACACAATGAGGCAATGCAGTACAGAATCAGCGTGCAAGCTCAGCGTGAGGAATATCCAGATTCGGCACACGGCTGGCGGCAGAGGTACAGGACAGAAGCAATGCAACCTCAGACTAGTCGGGTCAGGGTCACCAGATAACAAGAAGAGATGTCAGTAAGCCGGGTCAGTACACAGGAGCAGAAAATGAAGAATAGTCACACAGGCAGCACTGGTACAGAGGAGTCAGACAAAGGCTGGAGAGCACAGAGATCCACAAGAGGGCAGGAGCCAGGAAGCAGCCAAGTTGCTCTGACACTCACCGAGTGTCAGAATGAAGTTTAAATAACCAGGTGAGTTTAAAATTCCCCGCCCCGAGTTGTGGTCATGTGACCGCTGAAACTGGAAGCACGGCTTCCGACATGAGACAGGCGGCGCTGGAACGGGGGAGAGGTAAGTCCGTAACACTCTGCACATCCCAGTGTTAGAAGTGTCACCTGTAGCAGCTTCAAAGGCCCCTGCGGTGAGATATATCCTTGCCTGGGATGGAGTTTTAACACCTGAATAGACTTTTGGGAACCGCTAAGCACGGTGTCTTGCTCAAAGAGACCATGTGCTGACTTGGCCATAGTATATAGACAAGAATAATTCAGTTTTAAAAATATGCCACTTAAAATCAATAAAAGTACAAATTCCTCAATAGCATGATGAAGCGCAGCTCATATGTCAAATTAAGAATTCTGCCACATAGAGAAGTGGAGGAAATGAGTATAAGCTCCACTGATACCCTATACCTAGGTGCGTTTGGTATCAAAAGGTGGACAAATTCATAGGGGATTTATTAATAATAAAAATGAGACTGTGTGACACTCCACAGAAAAGTAAGGTCACATAGTAGAATTGGGTAGTAAATCAGGCAACATAGAAATGGTTGTTGAAATAAATATCACTGACCACAACCCCCCGAAGGTGGGGAAAGGTGTAAAGGTGTCTTTAAAAAGCTGAGACCAGTTGCAACAAATTGTCAGTCTTTTGGGAAAATCAATCCACATTGATAAGCTGTGCATCTTCCTAGCCAATAACCCATGGCACAGATTATACAACTCATGTAAGTTATACTCTGAATGTAGCCCTTTTTATTTTAAACTGCTTTTCTTATGTATGTTATGTCAATTATTTATTAATTGTTTTTTTTATATCTGAATGCACTGTACCTTTGTATATTAAATCTATAAAATTAATAAGTGGCATCCTTGATACTCTTAACAAATCCAATAGCCTGTTAAGAAGAATATAGCTTGACCACGTTAATCCTTTGTAATGCCGGTGTGTGCTTTGTTGATTCATTTGACTAACAAGGCTAGTGTGTGCTTGCATTTACATTTGTGTAACAGTCTGGAGGTGTGAAGAGTTAACCCTTTATTTGCTGGTGTGGGCCTTGCTAGCCTGTGGGTAGCCAGAAGCCTTGTGTGCCAGTGTGGGACAGTATATTGGGTCCTATTGCCCGTATTCAATAGGTGGTGGCAAACCTGATGTGTGTGTGTGTGTGGGGCGGGGGTGAGAGCGCGGTATGGGGGCGATTCAGTAGGTCTATAACCTGTGTGATAGGTAGAGAGTGACTGCGGGCTGGAATCGTGTGTAACGTCATATAGCAAACACCCCAAAGTCACAAAAGCTGTGAGCGTGTTTGTGACAATTATTATTATTATTATTATTATTAATAATAATAATAATAATAATAATAATAATAATTGATCAGTAGAAAGCTGGACACCACATTTTTAAATATATGGAAGTTGTATACCAATGAATTAATTACTGATGCAGGCCTTTGGAATAGTTAAGCTTTATTTATCATTACTTACTCTACAGTGTGCAATACATCTGTATGAAGAATTGTATGAAGAATTTAAATATACTCGGTGGCACCACATTTAAGTACTACAGTTTTTTTCATCCAACCAAAAAACGAATGTATGTTTAGTTGTCAGCTATTTTATTAGGTATTTTATTGTTTTTGGCTGTGATTGTCTCTATCAACTGGATTAATTTATCAACTAAAGCTCTGATTGCACACAACAAAGGAAATACTATACCCAACATTTATATTGTCTGCCTACTATGCATAACCACCTTTTCATTATTCTTACCAAATTTTTATTTTGGAGAGGCAAAACTACTACCTTTGAAGATTTCATCAATCATTTCAACTAAAACAATTACAACTTGAAATTTATAGTTAACTATAGCGCATCCAACATTGATCTTTTTGTTAAACAGATCCCACTGATGTGAACCTATCTCCAACTAGCTAACCAAACAAGAATCCATGCATGTAAAATAACTAAATGGCAAAATGATATTAAATCTGCAGCAACAGGTAAGTTTTATATAAAAGTAATGTACCACCTGCAACACCAAGAATTTGATCTGCTTTATCCAATTCAGTTATTTGAAGCAATACATCAGGCGCTGTATCCGAAATATTAAGAAAAGGATGTGTGAACGTGAAATAGCTTGAAACAGTCCACCCTTTCCACATTTTCTGGAACACCACAACAGGAACCAATATAGAATTGTTTGAGGTCTAAACAAAACAATCAAACTAAATTGTTGAGGTAGTAACTGCATACTAGTAATGTCCAAAGGAGAAAACAGATGGATCTTTGACACAAATTTACTCATCTCTCATGGCCTCAATGCAGAAATTGAGCTGTTCAATTTTCATTAATCCTGACTATACTCGCATATCCAAATCCATCCACATCTTATCCAACACCTTTTATTTCATTTTCTATATATAGATTTTGTAAGCATTATTATGCTCACACCACTTCAGAGGTTAAATAGTCTGTGAAGCAGATATCATACTTTATTAATTACTTAACACTTCCAAATTACCTCTGTTCCACAAGTGGCATTCTGTTACATATCACAATCTTCTCCATCCCCTGCTTTCACATTCTCTGCATTCCATTTGCTATAGATTCTTCTAAACAATAATACTAATCAAAATGTATTAACTGTATATTTCAGTAGCCCAACCTTACAGCTCAACTACTCTTATTCTATGTACTAAACATTATTTTAATTTCTTAATGTTACAATATATTTTAACATTAACCATTTATTTCACGTATGATCCAAATATTTATTTTTTCTTTCCTAAGCACTATTGTCAGAATTATTACAAAGATAGTAGTATTTCAACTAATCGCTAAAAAATTTCAATATCCCTGTATACAACTACCCCAATTGTGGTCATTTTGCTTTGTTTTTATTTTTTTCCCCTATCTGTACTATTCTATGCAAATTATAGTTCATACATCTATTATTATTATTATTATTATTATTATTATTATTATTATTATTATTATTATTTATTTAATTTATTTTCTTTATTATATTGACATCTATGTGCAAACTATTTTATTATAGCATTTGTGTTTACTATAACAACAACACAAATAAGCTATGACTGCTGAATGAAACAAATTGTGAAAAAACAATAAAATTACTATCCACTTACAAAACTAATTAAGCTGTAAGCAAACCACTCATTTCCACAATTATCCAATCAAGTGAATCAATTAAACATTACTTTCCTATTTAAACTTTATGAGGACTGGTATTGGCATCACTGTCTTGAGAAAGGGAAGTTACCCCATTAAGCTTTGCAGTACCATTTACTACCCTGAACTTGGAGCCTTGACTACACCAGGTGACAGCAGTTTGTCACCACGTCACATTGTAGGACAAAAACTATTTGCTAGAACATCTAATTTGGTGGATCGGAACATCTACAATTCAATATTTCTCTTCATCCACGTGAGGAGATTAGGTTCTCCCATGAACAGTACATCTGTACAAAGAAAGGAAATACTCTGTGGCATCACAATTAAGAGCTACAGTATTTTTCTCAGATTATTTTCAGTCAACCAGCCCAGGTAAAGGATATTTCAGACAGTTAGAATTTTATTAGCCTTATGAGGCTTTTTAATTTATATTTAACTGTCATTGTCATCTATCCCTTGGATTTAATTTATCAACTTACTATCTGCTTATGCACAACAAATGAAAATAATATAACCATCATCATCATTCTGCAGAAGTTTTATTGGTGCCTTGTGAGCATAGTTGCTATATGTAATACAACCTAGCCAACCATATGAAATAATCATTAGCTTATACAGCCAAACTGTGGGTCATTCTATGTGGTTACATTTATTCCACCTAAACTGTTGTTTGCTTATTATTATACCTTAAGTGTTTGTGATGTGCCTTACACTTATTACCAGCATGTGAACATTTCTGTTCAAATAACCTTTCTGTTATGCCCCTCTCTTTGTTATATCAGACATATTTGGGTTGACTATTGATATTTCCTCTTAATATTTTCATTTTTCTTTTTTTTACTAATTCTCTATCAAGTAGTTGTTTTATTTTAGATCAAATCGATTCTCTATCTTAATATGGTACTGTTTTTGTTTTTATTTGTATAACGCAACAATTAGTGTCATATATTATAACAATCATCCAGATGTCCTTTCTCTCTTATGATTTATATAATAAGCCATAATAAGGACCTAGATTTGGTGGGGAGTGGTGCGATTTAGTGCTCCGCCCTCATTTCCACTAATAGCAGTAGTGGGTTGCCTGTTGCAGTACACTATATACATTTTCCTGTTGGCAAAGATAGGCAAACAGAGGATACTATTTGGCAGCGCTGATTGTGCTTAAAACACAATCAGAGCAGCCAGAAAGGAATCTCTGTCTGCCTCTCAGCCGACGGAAATATGTAAACAGTGTACGCCCGCAGGCAGTCCGTCCCTGGTTGTCACGATCGCCGCACCCCCCTGGATCTGCCACTGCATATGTAAGACTAAACTGAGCAGTAAAAATAGAAACCTTTATTTAATTAAAATAGTTGGCACTAAAGGTGTAGGAAGTTGAACTTTTACATGACATTTCCAGTGCACCTTGTGATGACTTCTCCAACTTCTCCCCACGTTTAGACACACTTTCCATTGGTGGCTGCTGCTTCCAAGTGCACAGGAGATGTATACTTTGATGTTGGGTAGACCATTGAGGAGCACTGTTGCAAATCTATGTTATAAATGTGTTGTTATGACAGAACAACATCTGAATGAGGGAATAAAGGTAAATACATAGTGGGTATAACAATTTGACATTACCACCATCCTTTAAAAGAGATTTCAGTGTGTGTAGGTACGGGTGTCAATAAAGAATGTCTGTAAAAACATTTTTAATGAGCATTTTTTCAGATGCATCACCTTTCAATTCTTGAATGCTGGAACTTGGAGACTTCAAATTCTTTGTAGTCCTCAGCTAAAACAGGAGCAGAATGTCAAGACGCCAGTGACAAAATACCACTGGCTATAAAAGATATATTTTAAGAATATATGTAAATTGCTAGGACAACATCATATTGCACACTGGACCAGCTAGAACGCAAAGGTAAAAGTACTGAGTGTGCTGTGTGTGTACCAATGTTGGTCAGAGGGTTGTTGTCTTGTGTTAGCTGTGTAGAGGGTGGCAATAGGGGAGATTAAGATGGTGGTTGAGGAATATCATAAGCTTGTCTGAAGAGGTGGGTTTTCAGAGAATGCTTGAAGGTTTGGAGACTAGAGGAAAGTCTTACTGTGAGAGGGAGGGAATTCCACAAAGTGGGTGCAGTCCTGTATCAGAGAATGGGAGGATGTGATGAGAGTGTAAGAGAGACGCAGATCTTGTGCAGAACGGAGGTGTCGAGTAGGGAGATATTTTGAGACAAGTGAGGAAATGTATATCGGTGCAATTTTGTTGACGGCCTTGTATGTTAGTAGAAGAATTTTATATTGGATTCGTTGAAATACAGGCCACATTGACAGAGTGGCTCAGCAGAGAAAGAACGGTTTGAGAGGAAAATCAATCTAGCCGCTGTGTGCAAAATAGATTGTAGGGGTTCAAGTTTGACTTTGGGAAGACCAGTAAGGAGGGAATTGCAATAGTCGATGCAGGAGATGATAAGTGCATGAATTAAGGTTTTAGCGGTGTCTTGTGTGAGATGTGCATATTCTGGAAATGTTCTTTAGATGTATGTAACATGATTTAAATATGGAGTTGATATGGGGAATAAATGATAGTTGTGAGTCAAGGATAACACCTAGGCAGCGAGCTTGCGTAGTAGGATTTATGGCCATGTTATCAACAGAAATAGAAATGTCAGGCAGGAAGCTTCTGTTTTTGGGTGGGAATATTATTAATTCAGTTTTTGAAAGATTGAGTTTGAGTTGGCGAGAAGACATCCAAGATGAAATGGCAGAAAGACAGTCAGTAACACGAGACAACACAGATGTTGAAAGATCAGGAGAGAATAGATAGATTTGTGTATCATCCGCATAGAGATGATACTGAAATTCAAAGGAGCTTATTAGTTTACCAAGAGAAGTGGTGTAGATAGAGAATAGCAGAGGACCTAGGACTGAGCCTTGCGGTACTCCAACTGATAAAGGAAACGGAGCAGAGGTGGATCCAAAGAAATTAACACTGAAAGAGCGATTAGATAGGTAGGATGAGAACCAGGATAGGACAGTGCCTTCAAGACCTAGGGATTGTAGCGTTTGTATGAGGAAAGTGTGGTCAACAGTGTCAAATGCAGCAGAGAGATTTAGGAGAATTAGAAGAGAGTAATGGTTTTTACTTTTTTCTGTGATCAAATCATTGACAACCTTGGTCAGCACAGTATCTGTGGAGTGTTGAGAGCGAAAGCCTGACTGAAGAGAATCCAGTAGGTTGTTTGCTGTAAGAAAGTGTGTGAGGCGAGTGTAGGCAATTCTCTCGAGAAGCTTGGAGGGGCATGGGAGCTGAGAGATGGAGCGGTAATTTGCGAGAGAGTTTGGGTCAGAATTTTGTTTTTTTAAAATGAGAGTAATCACTGCATGTATTATTTCAATTACATTCTTGAGAGGCCCTGGTATTTCTTTATTTCTCTTTTGAATTTTTTTCCCAGTTAATAATAAAAGTATAATTTCTAAACTTAGTTGCGGTGGGGGGATTTGCATAAAAAGTTCTCGCACAGTCTGCTGCTAGACCTGGGACCATCTCTGTTGGCCGACAGACTTACTATTGATCAGCAGCTGGTATAACAGAGTGTGCAGCACCATTTTATTGCAGCCTGCACAGCCGTATCCTATTACAACATTGGTCCTATAGGACCCCTGTAGGACCAATGCTGCTAGACTAAAGACCGAATTGTGCAGGCTACAATCAAAAGGACCTGCGCTCTGTGCTCCTCTGCAGTACCAGCTATGTAGAGGAACAGTAAATGCAGAGGAGACAAGAGATGGAGAGAGAGTGGATAATCAGTAAACAAAGTACAAAATAATTAAAGGATAAAGAATGAACAAACAGAGGCAGAAAGCTAATGGGTGAGAAAAGGATAAGCAGGCTTGACAGCATAATGATAATAAGGGAAGAGAACTAGGGGGAACCATTAGGAAAAAAAGAAGGAACTGAGAAGTAGAACTTAGTATCCAATGAAAAACCTATCCATCTACACATCATTTATTTCACCTATAGGAGAGTCTGAGGCTCAGCTCTGTGTACAGTAAAACACTCATTATAAACTTATTTCAGTGTCTGAGCACTTCCTTGGCAAAAGTTTGTCATGCTTAAATTCCTGAGATAATCTGCAGATTTATTCCATATATTTCAGGCGGTTTTAAAACCACCGGATTTACTAAAGCCCAAGCCGCAATTAAAACAGCTAGAATTCACATTTTACAAAACTACCACTTTACAAATCGCTATCCTGATTTTAACAATGATGAACATACAAACCAACAGATTTAAGCTGTGGTTTTCAAAAACACCACAAAATCTCCAAAATAAAAGAAGTAGTTGTGAGTGACGATATTGCTGAAACTGCATGCTGTTTAAGCTATTTTGCCATTCACAAAATAAGAGGAAGCACCATTCACAATTACGTTACTGGGGTAATCAATATTTATTGATTAAGGGGAAAAATAGCTCAAACAGCATGTTTGAGCTATCAAAAGCATGTTTTAGCCCTTATGTTCTGAATGGCAAAATAGTTTAAACAGCATGTTTGAGCTATCAAGCCATTCAGAAGACCACAATTGCATTCTTAGACCACAAGGGTGCCTCTCAGGGAGAACACCCATTCTGATTCTACTCGACTTGCAGACAGGACAGAGTTAAAACCTATTACATTGGTAGTGTTCTCAAGCAAATATTCCAAAGCCTCCCTCTTTGTACTCAGTTACACACACGTGAGCACTTGACATCAATGGCTTCAGCAGTTATCTCAGCAATTGGGTTTACTACTCATCAACAGTGTTCCCTCTAAGCTAAGCAATCTGGAAATGATAGAGTTAAACCTGTATCTTACTAGGAAACATCCTGCAGATTGTGAATACAAACCTTTCGGGTGGAGCCCTCATTAGAGTGACCTTTTAACTCTTTCCTATCCAGATTACTCAGCTTAGAGGAAACACTGCTCATCAATTAAAAAGGGTCAGTGTGACAGCTTTCTATATTGGTGGTATTCTTGAGAAAATATTCCCAACTATCTACGTCATCATTGTAATATCCCACTGGGCTCTAAAGCCTCTTTCTCTGTACTCAGTTACAAATACTTGAGCACTTGGCAGCAACGGCTCAAACAGTCATCTGTACAGTTGGGTTCACTCCATATGACTAAAATGGGGCTAGGAGTCGAAAGGATACATGACTTAAACTGGCATCTTTCAAAACATTGGCCGTCTATTAAGTTCTTTACCTGAACAAAACCTGAGCTCAGGGGTTGTTGTGGTCTTCTCCATGTTCACTTGAAGTACAATTTTAAACTCTTGTGAAAGTTTCTCATATATATATATATATATATATATATATATATATATAGCCCTGTAAATACACAGACGTTCAAGAGGTATAACATAGAAATGTGCTTACTTCAAATAATTTCCTCTCAGTTTTGCTCTTCGCACTGTGGAAGGGATGTAAACTCCTTTCAGTCAGTAGGATTTTCCTGAATTCAGGGAACATTTTATATCACTACTAGAGTGAAAAGCTACAGAAAAAAATCCTCCATATAATTAAATTATAGATGGTTTAATTTAATAAAATCATTTAGGGAAACTTGAGTAGTTTACATTCTTGTAAAACAGAAAAACTAAAGCCAGTAAGTGAGATCACTCAGATTCATAAAAAAATCCTGGCAGCTAAAAACAGATAAAAGAAAAAAAATATATCCATTAATGACTATTCTTGGAGAAACGAGATGCCACAGGCCATAAGATAAAGCAGAGTGGGCAATATGCAGCCCATGGGTGGCATGTTGGACATGTCTTCCCTAGTTTTTTTTACATGTACTTATTTTTGGGGTATCTCTAATGTTCTGGCACTTTAGAGTCTCTGCAATGACATGATAGAGCCAGAAAATCAGATAAGGAAAAATAGCCCCTGAAAGTCAAAATCCAAGACAACTCCATTGTTTCTGGGCTCTGTCATGTGTTCAAGCAGTGAGGAAAGCACACACAGGTTTAAGGTCGCAAACCAACAATTGCCAGGCCTTAAAGCAAATTTTTTTGGGGAGCGGCGATGCTTCCCCATGCCATCTGTAGGCCCCCACTTTTTGCAATTTGAAACCTATATTAAACCAAATAGCTTTCTCATATCTTGAATAAAGCACACATATTTTGTCATGTCCCTTGCTCCATATCATACCCACCCTTGCAGTCAAGCAACCACAACAATCTCATCCACATCTCTCCCTTTCCCTTTCTTTCTCTATCATGTGGTCTTTGGAATGCTAGGTCAGTTTGTAACAAATTGACCTCTATCCATGATGTCTTTATCTCTAGATCCTTCAACCTGCTTGCCATCACTGAAACCTGGCTATCCCCTGAGGACACTACCTCTCCTGCTGCTCTCTTTTTCCTCCTCTGAGGTTCACTCTATCCCCCTATTTCACCCAATCCACCTCCGTGTTGCTGTTACCTACCGTCCTCCTGGTCCTGTCTCTCAATTTCTTGATCACTTTGCCACCTGGGTCCCTCACTTTCTCACCTCTGACCTTCCCTCCCTCATCTTGAGGGACTTATTATCCCTATAGACAATCCCTCAGACCCTGCTGCCTCCAAGCTTCTTTCCCTCTCCTCCTCCCTTGGTCTCTCTCAGTGGACCTCCTCTCCCTCCCACCGTAGTGGCCACTCACTTGATCTGTTTTTTTCACACCTCGGTACTGTCTCCGACCTCATTAATTCACCTTTTCCTCTCTCGGACCACCATCTCTCGGACCACCATCGCCTCTCTTTTAGCATCTCTCCATCCCTCTCATCGTCCCCATCCCCCAAGGTTACTCTCACCAGGCGTAATCTTGAAACAGTTGATCCTACCACTTTCTCCTCCTCCCTGGGCTCGCTCCTCTCCCCCATCACCACTCTTTCTTGCCCCGATGAAGCTGTCTCCTTTTACAATTGCACTCTTACCACTGCACTTGACTCTGTCGCCCCAGCTGTCACCATCAAGCTTCGTCGGTCCCCGCCGCAACCGTGGCACTAAAAACCCGCTATCTTCAAAAATGCTCCCGCAGTGCAGAACTGCTCTGGAGAAAGTCACGCACTCATGCTGACTTCCTCCACTTCAAGTTCATACTTGCCTCTTATAGTTCAGCCCTATCACTTTCTAAACAATCCTTCTTTAAAGCTCTCATTTCTTCCCAATCCTCCAACCCCCATCAGCTTTTTGCCACCTTCAACTCTCTCCTCTCCCCTCCCCCCCACGCTCTCTGCTGTCGACTTTGCTACCCACTTCACCTCCAAGATTGAGTCTATACGTCATGACATCTCCCAGCAGAATCATTCACATTAGTCCTTGCCTTATTGGAGCTTCCATATACTAGGGTAATTTTTTGTGAGAATCTAATTAACCAACCAGCATACTTTTGGACTGTGGGAGGAAACTCATGCAAACCCAGGGAGAAGGTACAAACTCCACACAGGGCCCTAGTTGGGATCGAACCCATTACTCCAGCACTGTGAGGAAGCAATGGTACCCACTGTGGCACTATGCTGCAAGATAAGTTACAAAATACATTTTCAAATATCTTTTATGCACTACCACTATTTTACTAGTCATTTTATAGTTAAAACAAAATAAAAAAACTTTTTTTTCATATTTATCTTGTGTAATAGAAAATGAAACAACTATTTATTGATACAGTATATGCAAAAAATGCCCCATCTGTACCTAAAGACCAGTATCAAATACAATTGGGTAAACTATAAAATAAAAGAGTAATTGTCAGCCAAACTGTCACGTTGCAAAAATATAAAAACTTGTTTGGTTATGAAGGAGGGAAAACTTTCCACTCTCTTGAAACATTTTCTATTGGCAGCCTGGTTCCTTATACACAGGAGTACACATATGGTAGTTTGAAACATTGAAAAAACAGGATAAACTCATCTCTCCACCCACCATTCTTACAATAGCATACTTACAATATGCTTTTATCACCACTATTCATCAGTGGGATTTCTTTTTTTTAATTATTTAAACTATATTTGCTGTATGGAACATACAATAAATATCTTTGTAATTTTAAAGCAATAGAACAGTGTAATAGTTTATGCATGCTTATTTGCACATGCACATTATAAAAATAATGGATATGAATGATCACTTACTTGGAGATTATACTGTTATGTGTTATTGTATAAGAGATAATAAAACTAGGAAGAATAATAGTGATGTCCTTGAATGGTTTAGCCTTTTGTTTAAATTTTCAAGGTGAGAAGCTTCAAGTATATTAAAAACTTAGCACAGGCACAGTAATTATAAAATAAGTTAAATTGATGTATATATAAAGTATTAGATGAGTGCATATAAATGTCTGAGGCTAGTGTACATATGGTATATGTTCTTTTTATATTTGAAGTACTACACATTATTTTTATGGTTCCAATTATTAGGGTAGCAGGTCAGCTAAAATTTTGCACGTCATGTCATGCATATTTTTGTCACAAACCAGCATTTAACTGCAGTCGCACAGCAGATCCTCTTTTAGCTGCAGGTGCGCAAGCAATGGTGTATTTATCAGCCAATCCGCCTGCCTCCTTAGATGACAGAGGGCCACAATTCTCTACTCATTCTTTCACATTTGCTGGGCACAATGTAAGAAAGTGCTCTTGGATTATCAAATCCTTTAGACCATGGTTGTCCAACCCGCGGCCCGCATGCCTGTAAATGTGGCCCAGCAGGAGTTTTGGTTGTGGCAAGGGGGCAACACTGAAAAAAAAAATCCTGCAAAAAAAAATAAAAAATACTTACCTTGCGGTCACGTCAGCTGGCGGCTCCGGCTCCCTCCCTGGTCTCCTCCTCCGTGTGGTGCTCGCAGTGAATGTCGGGGGTGACGTCATCACACCCGACATCCATTGCGTAGCGCAGCACAGGGGAGTCACCCGTGCGAACTATTAGCAGCAGTGAAAGATTATCCAGTATCTTATTGTTGTTACTCTGAATTTGGACTTTCTGCACCATGCAATTATGAACTAGCTGTGTTCTCTGTATGTATCTAATATAAATATTAAGAGATGATTGTATTTTTAATATTTTAAACCATTTTAAATGTGCAGTGCTGAGTAGGGTGAAAATATCACCCACTGTTACCCTCATCGGAGGCTGCTCCATGAGCCATTTTTCCTGCCACCCTATCTTTAAATCTCTGTAGATTTCTATTAGTCCTCCTGATGCTACCTATATCGGTGACCATTTCAAACTGGTCAATAAAAAAAATGATTCATGGGTGCAGAAAGAGAGGAAAAAAAAGTTTTCGGCATTTAATTCCCCGAACCCCACTAAGGTGCAGATGCAGGTAAGTTCAATTGTAGCTGGTAATGGGACTACTGCTTTAATCATGATTCTGCAACAGGTTTCCTAACTCTTACTAACTTCATTTCCAAGTAAGTTTAATATGTTAACTATGTTTTCTATGGTTTTTTCGATGATCAGCTATCGTTAGGGTTAGTGCATTTTATGTGCGGCCCAAACCAACTCGTCGTCTTCCAATGTGGCCCAGGGAAGCTAAAAGGTTGGACACCCCTGCTTTAGACCCTCAAAGATGTTGATCTTTAATCCTCCAATCTACTGTTGAAAAGAAGTGTACAATCGAGCCACAGATGCATTGCGCTTTAAATCCCAGAACTTTGTTGATGCACCTTAGGGGTGATGGTAAAGCGCAGCAGCAGAGCACTTTTAATAGCCTCATATTGCCTATCTAGATTAAGCAGAAGATCTACAAATGACTACAAACCTTTTCCTCTCAGTCCAGGGGTTAAGTAAAGCTCCCATTGAATAAAGAACAGCCATACTATCTGCAGAATATTTCAGATTCCCGCAGAAAACTGTCCAAAAATGTCCAGTTAGGGGCTAATACCAGCCTCTCTGGCTTCTGAAGAATTGGGGAGATTAGCAAACTCCAGTCGGTACCTTCTTTCAGTCTTTTGCTCGGCAGTTTCTTGATCTGCTGCAGCTTGTCTCTCTGCAGCCTCTCGCTTCATTTGGCAATCTGCAGTCTCTCACTCTGCTGCAGCTCATCTCTCTGCAGCCTCTATCTCTACTTGACATTCTGCAGCTTCTGACACTGCAGCAACTCATCTCTGCCTGGGACTTTTGTAACAGTTACAATTTTAATGCCTTGTCAATGGGGCACAAATATTTTGAAGCAGATTATAAATATATTTCCATAGCAGTATCCATATTTGAATTTTTATATTTTCTAGAAAGCAACAGTCCAGTCCCTTGTGAAATTTCCACAGCCACACCATTCTTTGCAAGAGGGCTTCTATCATAGTTGTTGTTGTGCTAATGCTTGCAAGCCTACAAAAGTAGTGCTTTTACTGGTGATTATATGCAACTGCTGCCATTTTCACTCACCCTGTGCCAAATAAACAAGATTGATAAAGAAAAACAAGAGAAGGGGGGGAGAGACTGACTGCTTGCACTATATGATGTTAAAATACTTTAAGCATTGAATTCAGTCTGTGGAGAACACATATGTATAGCCTCTCACAGAAATCACACAGATTTAATTCACTTAAGTTCCTAAATGAGAATATTTTTAACAAGCTGCTAACAATTTGTCACAAACCAGCACTTACATGAACCTACAAGCCCTGCAGCTTTCTCCTATAGGGGACTCTCCCTCAGCCATAATCCCAGACCTGGAATAGACAAGGTGGTGGAGCATGCATTCTACTTTCTCCAAGCTGCACCTTTCAAGTCATACCCTCTGAACACTCCTTCTTATTCTTTGCCTTTGAAGTCCACACTCAGGCCCGGCGCTCCCATTAGGCAAACTTAGGCAGTTGCCCGGCGCATCTCACACCTGATCACTGATGTCAGTGATCAAGTGATAGTCTCTACCCGGTGGCGCCTGTGTGCAGTGCAATATCACACTGTCTGTCAGTGACAGACAGTGTGAATAAAGTTTTCTACCCAACGCCTCCCTCCCTTCCCAGCATGCAGCTGCTGCTCCACCCCTATCCTTTGGTGTAAAGAAGCCGAGGAGCGGTGGGCAGCCAATAAAGAAAAGCCTCCCTGCATCTGACCAGCCTTCAAGATAAAAAATGGTAAGTATATATAATTTTTTTTTTTGGTATTATTAATTTTCTTTTTTTAAAAATGGGATACCCAAAAGCCAATCCATAAAGTGTGGAGGCAAAAAAAATGTTGGGGGTGGGATTTGATTATTATTTTGCATTTTATGCTCTATCTTCGATTTAAAAACTATGGTGGATAAAATAATTATTTTATTGCACCTCAGGCTCTATATTTGACTTACTTCAAGTCAATAATAGAGCATGACGTGCCAATAAAATAATTATTTTATCCAAGGTGAGATGGCAAATAGTAATTTTTCAATGGTATAAAAATGACTATTTTCCACGTCATGCTCTATATTTGATTTGCAAACTATGCAGTGGAAAAATGACTATTATTTGGCACTTCATGCTCTATATTTGATTTAAACACTATGGTGGAAAAAATAATTGTTTTATTGGCACCTCATGCTCTATATTTGACTTGCTGCAAGTCAAATATAGAGCATGAGGTGGTAAATAGTAGTAATTTCTCTCCCAAATAGCTTGCAGATGAAATATAGAGTATGACGTTGCAAATGGTCATTTTTCTATGGTATAAAAATCACTATTGCCACGTCATACTCTAAATTTCATTTGCAAGGTATTTGGGAGAGAAATTACTATTATTTGGCACTTCATGCTCTATACTTGATTTTCAAACTATGGTGGAGAAAATGATTATTTTATTGCCACCTCATGCTCTATATTTGATTTGCTGCAAATCAAAAATAGAGCGTAAGGTGGCAATAAAAGACATTTTTCTACCACATAAAAATTACTATTTGCCACCTCATGCTCTATATTTGATTTTCAAACTATGGTGGAGAAAATGACTATTTGATTGGCACATCATGCTCTATATTTGACTTGCAATCTATGGGGTACAATTTCTACACCATAGTTTGCAAGTGATGCAGAGGGGGGTTCAGTGGTGTGATTTAGAGGGGGGTGCAGTGGTGTCATGCAGGTGTTACGAAATCTAACACCTCGATACCTCCCCTGTAGAAATCTTGTGTCTGCAGTGGAGGCTGGACAGCGTTCTACATCAAACATCACGGCATCTGGATCGCTGGAGAAGGTAAGGCTAATTTTTTTTATTTTTTTTTTAACACAAATGCACACAGTTGAGTAGGTAAGTGTCTGTGAGGCAGGTATTTGGTGTGTTCGAGGGGTGGGGGGGGGGGGGGGCGGTATCTTGAAATTTTGCCTAGGGCGCTGAGAACCCTAGCACCGGCCCCGTCCACACTATCCATCTACTTATTGTCTCTCCTTTCGTGTTGCTGTCATTTATCGCTGCACAAGTCCAGTTTCCCAATTCCTTGACAACTTTGTGGCCTGGCTCACTTATTTCCTATCATTTGACCTGCCTACTCTCATACTAAGAGAATTCAATATTCCCATTGGTAATCCCACTTTCTCTTCTACCACTAACTCCTTTTACTTACTTCCTCCTTTGGTCTGTCCCAGTGGATGTCATCTCCCACCCCTTGTGATGGACACTCCCTTGATCTTGTCTTCTCCCTCTACTGCTCCAATTTTAGTTTCTCCAACTTATCCTTCCCACTCTCCAACCATAACCTCCTTTCCTTCAGTATCACCTTACCTCATGTCCTCCCCCCTTGCACCCAAATAATTACGTTCACAGTGACACCTAAGTAGTCTTTACCCAATCCACTTCTCATTTTCACTAAAACAACTACATTCTCATATAACTGCATTGTCCTGCCTTAATCAAGCTGCCTAGTTTACAACAAAACTATCACTTCAGCTCTAGACAATACAGTTCCAGCTATCACATACAGTCTCAGTTAATCCAAACCACAAACATGGCACACCAACAGACCCTGCTACCTGTAATAGTGCTCTTACACTGCAGAGCGCCACTGAAGGAGATCTCACTTCTATCCTGATTTTTTCTACTACTGTATAAATTCATCCTCTCATTTTACAGTACTGCCCCTTCAATTGCCAACCAAATGTTTAGTATCCATCAAGTCTTCTAACCCATGCTGACTCTATGCCACATTTAACTCCCTTCTCTGGCAACCTGCACCTCTTCATCCTTCCTCCCTCACTGCCCATAATTTTGCCACCTACTTCAAAGACAAAATTGACACCATCTGACAAGATATTTCCTCATGCCAAATTCCACACACTCAACCCACTTACACCTACACTCCCCAATCCACCCTTAATTCATTCTTTCCAGTAACTTAAGACAAAGGGCTAGATTTACTAAACTGTGGGTTTGAAAATGTGGGGATGTTGCCTATAGCAACCAATCAGATTTTAGCTATCATATTGTAGAAGGTACTAAATAAATGAAAGCTAGAATCTGATTGGTTGCTATAGGCAACATCCCCACTTTTTCAAACCCGCAGCTTAGTAAATCTAGCCCAAAGTCTCTTCACTCATCTCATCATCTCACCCTACAACCTGTCCTCTCTATCTTATTTCCTCTCTCCGCTCCCTCTCCCCCACTGCATGCCCAATTCTAGCTCACCTCTTCAACCTGCCTCTCTCCACTGGCACATTTCCATCCTCTTTTAAATATGAGCTCATCTCACCAATTCTAAAGAAATCATCTGTGGATACAACTGATACAACAGATCCCCTCAAATCTCACTCACAGTCAATAACACCACTATTTTATCAGTTTCCCAAGCCTTCTGTCTTGGTGTCACACATGACTCCGCCCTCTGCTTTATTCCTCATATATACACACATTGCCAGCATACGCCCTTTTCTTACCCAAAATGCTACCACAACTATTATCCATTCTTTCATTATCTCCCGTATTGACTACTGAAACCTCCTGCTATCTGGCAATCCTGACACCCATATATCCACACTTCAATCCATCCTACACTACACTACACTAGCTCCCTGTGTCCTCTGTCGAAGTCGTATAATTGGATGAATGAAAGTATATTGGTTAATACTGTTTTGCCGTGCGATTGCGATGCGTACGCCACGTAACACAGATCTGTACGCCACCTAACACAGCGAGTGGTGCGATCGCACGGTAAAATACGCACGCACACACTCGCATTACAACATTTAGTTATCTATATAATTCATATTTATATTTGTTCCGTTACACTGTAAATTATGAGCAGATAGTATTTGGTTTATTATTAGTTTATATAATATGATTATATGTACATTTTAGTGTTATTAAAGGTTTAGGTTATAGGAAAGGTGTCATGTCTGATATCATATTGATCCCCTATTCATCAGCAGCTGTCCGGTGCAGTCGGCGAAGAGATCGCACATTGCATACTTTAGTTATTGATATTAGGGAATAAACCTTTGTATGATGCTGGCTATGAAAGGAGCAGACCTCCTGGAGAGACGACCCCCACCTTTGGATTCCTTAGATTGAATCAGCCTATGACCTGTTTACCCTGGAGCCACCCTTTGTCTGGACCTATAGAAACAATCTACGTCATCTCTATTGTTCTCTGTAACACTGAATGTGTATATATGATCATAGTCGGGCACCCAGTCTGCAGTCAACTCTGACACAGTATTCTAAGCAGATATACTCCTCCATTGGGTCCCGTGGATGCACAGCGAATGCATGCAATAAGAGCGCGGTATGTATGTATCTTTTGGTATTGGCTGTGCTGTACTGTACTGTATTATTTAATAATGTATTGAATTGTTAACTTTTTACATCTGCTAAAGTAAATCACTTTGTGCGTTGGAAACACATACAATCGATTGGGCAATGCTTATTTGAAAACGATAAAATTACTTTAATACCTCCATAATCCAATTTAAATTACTCACCCTTACCTGCAAAGCCCTCAACAATACCACCCCTTTATACATCTCAAATCTCATGTCATTATCATCATCATTTATTTATATAGCACTAATTCTGCAGCGCTGAACAGAGAACTCACTCAAATCAGTCCCTGTCCCAATAGAGCTTACAGTCTAAATTCCCTAACAGACACACAGACAGACAAGGGTCAATTTTGATAGCAGCCAATTAACATACAAGTATATTTTTGGATTGTGGGAGGAAACCAGAGCACCCGGAGGAAACTCACACAAACTCGGGGAGAACATACAAACTCCACAAAAATAAGTACATTGTCAGGAATCGAACTCATGACCCCAGAGCTGTGAGGCAGAAGTTCTAACCACTAAGCCACCGTGCTGCCCCTAAATACTCTCCCTCCTGCCCTCTTAGATCTACTTCTGACTTGTACCTTGTGTCTTCTCTCTGTTACCTCTCACTCCCACCTAAAAGACTTCTCCTGTGCTGCTACACACTTATGGAATTCGAATTCCAATCAGGCTTTTCCACAGACCTTCAAGTCTTTACAAGCTCTCTGAAAAACCATCTCTTTTTAGTGCTTTGTCTTATATCCGATGATACTGCTCCTTTTGTTTCATCTGTGCCCTCTTCCACTTAGAATATAATGCTCTAATGAGCAGGATCCTCAATACCCTTTGTTTTCATGTCTGCATATATCTATCTTGTATGTCCCTGTTTTAGGTATGTCCTGTTTGCCCTACTGTATGGTGCTGCGGAGCACTGTGGCGCCTTATAAATCTATGATAATAGCAATAATAATAAGACACATATAAAAAAGTACAGAAAAAGAAAATGTACTCAATTTCTTATGTCTGTTGCGGAGACCTCAGATTTATGGAAGATAACCCCAATCAGAAATGGTCTCCAGGTGAAAAGAACAATTTCTGTTCATATTCAGTGGCTTTTAAATATGCTGCTCCAGCCCCAGTCCTCCCTTCCTGAGGTAATAAGAAGAGGGTTTGTGTATGCTAATCAGTGGTAAATTCACACATGGGTGTGAATAGCAATCTAATCAGGAATAGCCAGAAACTCTTATATAAACCATTAGTTTCCTCTTGAATATCACAGAATCATAATAATAAATGCATTCAAAAGAGTACAAATTTACTTACAAGTAGACATGAAATTCTTATAAAATATTGATTATTTGATTAAATCCTTCATTTCTACATATTAATTAATCTAATTTCTAAGCTCAACATATTTGATGAACCTTTTCATCCTGATTATAAAAATGTACACCCAAGAATCTTGAACATAAATAAATAACAATATTGCTTTGATGTGTATTTTAGTATCATAAGAACTGGACTTCACAGCACAACAGCGGATTTTTGAAGCCCTTATTGGTGATCTGTGGTCCTGGGAGACATCATGTCTCTGAAATATTTACACCTCACTGTGGAACAGGACCCAGAAACAGCAGGCAACACCAAATAGCTCCAAATATTCACATTCAATGTCTTTAATGTGAATTTATCCTAAATACCCCATGAGTGGCTCTGGCATACAATAAACGTGCTTGTTAAAACCATCAAATCTGGATGGGTACACAGTTTTATATTTTATATTTTAGTTTATTAACTTGTGTTCTAAAAAAAAACTTAATGCAATGAAGAACATGAAAACAGATGTTTTTTAACAGACAATTGGAATAGTCACATCACTTAGAAAGGAACACATGTATGTCACAAGTAAAAAGTAAAGTACTCGTTCACCCACATTCACCCACAACCACTGTTATTTACAATTCTGAGATTTGGTTTGACTGAATTATTCAAGGTAAACCGTCACTTTTCAGCTACATTGGAAACTTGCAACCTTTGAACCCTATGGTGACTATCTTTAAGGAATCGCAGGCGCAGCATTAGCGCCGAAGAGGAATAAGGGAGGATGGTCGCTAGGTGGCCCGATGCAAGTGACATGAAGAAAGGGGGGTGCAGACAACGAAGTCCGTCCTATTTTGTTACACCTAAGCAGTGCAGCTAGCCACTCAGGGAAAGGAGGGGGCAGGCGAGACAGGAGGCAGAACAAGGTGAGAGTAGTTAAAGGAGAGGGGGAAGGAAGCTTATTATACATAGTTTTTCAGTCTTTTAAGGACTCTGAACAACCCTCTGGATCTCCATGGATTTTAAATTAACAGAGGAAGAACTGGACGCTCTAGGGCATCAGCCCTGGGGCTGGTAAATATGAATTCATAAATTCAAATGAAAGATAAAGAAATTTAAATGATGAACTTTAAAAAAAAAAAAAAATCTAAAATTATTAATTTTATTTTGATTAATTTAGCATTGTGTGTCTTTTTAATACTATAAAGTAAATACATTAAAATAAGGAAGCTATGTAGTGTGAACTAAAGTATCAATGTTAGAGGAATTGTATTGTACTCAGATAGCAATTGTTAAGCAGAGAGGCCGGGTTAGGAGACTTGCAAGTTAATGTGTGTAACAAAATAATACTATCCCACTAAGGTGGGACAAGGCAGAGGCACAATTGCTTAGTTCAGGGACATAATTTGGACTCTGTTGTTGTTTTTTTCTGTTTTATTTTTGTTGATCTACTTCATGCATAGACCAACATGCTGATGGTGCTAACAATTAGCCTCCCCTTTCTCAGACATTCTTTTGTTTGATGTGATTAGTTAGGAGACAGGGAGTGAAATTGTATGTTGATCCGGCTGATTACCAGCAGGGGACAAGGTTAAATCCAGGCTGTGGTTACAATTGCAATAAGGAATCATCATATATGTAATTATATACATTTTATTTATTAATAGTAAGATTGTAGTCACTCAGAATATATACATGCTGTGGGTTCTTTTCTTTTATCTATTCCTTCGACTTCCCGGTCACATGTCTGTCCTGTGCTGATGTAGTCGTATAGATCCCCTACCTTAAACTACTACTATCACTACAGTGATATATATATATATATATGATACTACCTTACTGATACTTATTATATTACAGACATTAGGTACAGGTCTGCATACATATATTATTTATTATTAGACTTGTGCAGGTGGAGATTGGAGTCGCAGAAAGAAAGTTTGTTCGTACAGGGAAGCGTAGCTGTCGGTTGTGAGTTAAGTGCAATGATGGGACATTTGCCAAAACACTCAAGAAGGAATAGTCTAGCAAAACATGTGTAAATCGCACCAGGAATGTCCTACTGTTTTCTAGGTTATGGTTATTTAGTCATTTATTCCATTGTATTTTTTATTATTATTTTTTTGTTATTTTTTTATATAAATTCACCAAACCTAGAAAAGGTGCTCCCACACAGAATACCAAAATTCAAATCTACAGAGAACCATCAGCTATATATTACAAAGGGTATAGATTAATAACCCTTTAAGACCCTGACTCAGCACATGAATAGAAAGGACGGCACGTACTAGCTTCTATTGCTAGTTTTAACAGTTTTGATTAACCATTTACTGGCTCAATTTATAATTAACAATTTTTAATATTTCACTGCTACATTATTATTAACACTATCTTTTTAATGCATATCAATAAACTTTAATATGTTTTATTATCAAGATATCCTATGAGTGCCCCAAATAAAACACAATGGTTCTCTGTAGATTTGAAATTTGCCAAAACACACCAGGAAGGAAACTGAGAAGGGTAATTTTGTTGATCTATTTACATTAACCGAGGTGGGACTCAAGGAAAATGAGAGGGAGCAGCGCAAGCAGATGTGTACGAAACTATAGATAATTGGCTGAGCAGGATGTTTGTGTACTCTGGTTGTTACATGGGGGCATTCCCAGGCAGTGCAAAGTGTATGGTAAAGTACAAAAACTTTATTCATTCACTTTACAGAGACTATGGGGGGTCAGTATGGTGGAGATGTTATGAGGCTTTTAGATTGAAATCACAGGCAAAAACCCATAAGTTTCGGAGTACGGGATACATATTTGGCTAAGATCACAGTGGTTCATCAGTGGAAAAGAATGGTGCAGCGATAATGTTTGGAGGCCAGTAAAGTTGAGCAGGATGCTAGAGTGGCTGGCTAGGTATCCAAAAAGGGAAGAAGCTGAGTTGTGGCATTTGTTGCAGGCAGGTTTTTTTATGGAAGGATTAAGGATTTCTGTTATAAGAAGCATCCCCCCCAAGGGGGTGGGGGGGTTTCACAGGAATTTGAAGTCAATTAACATGCAATCTGCAATAGTCAGGGATAAGATTGTCAAGGAGCTAATTTTGAACCGAATGGCTGGCCCATTCCAGGAGCCTCCCAGTTAGAATTTAGTAATTTTTGCCTCTGGGGCTGGATCCTAAGAAGGCAGCAGAAAATTTTAGGCAGATCCAGCACTTAGCTTACCCGGCATGGGCATCAGTTAGCTATGCGCTGGATAGGAGAAGTGTTCGGTCCAATATCAATCCTTTGTCAGGGTTGTAAAAATGGTCAAAAAGCATGGAAAGGGCCCTCATGGCAAAATTAGACATAGAGTCTGCCTTTCAAATGTTGCCGCTGCACTCTGACAGCTTTAGGTTGATGGGTTTTTCAATCTGATGGATATTATTTCATAGACAAGGGTTTACAGTATCATGTGCAGTTTTTCGAAGCCTTTATTTTATTATAGCAGTGGTGTTTTTGAATCAAGCACAGGATGCAAATAAGTGGTGCATGATTTTTTTGTGACAGGGCCAACAGAGTCAGATCAGTGTAAGAATTGGCTGTGTGAGTTGGAGACTGTGCTTAAGTATTTTGAGTAGAGGAGCTCTAGGGTCAGAGATGTCAGGGGCACACATTAATAGGGTGAGAAATAAAGTGAAAACCTGTTTATTACCTCCCGTGGCAGCAGTAGAAGCAAAAATTGTGGTTTAATTGTGTAGGTTTTTTAGAGTGACGGGGTGCACCTTTAAGTTGTTGCACTTGATATTTTTAACAATATGCAGGAGGTGCTTTGGAGGTTGTTGTTACAGGAGGTCGTAGCAGTGGGGGGCTTCGGTCCCCATAGACAGGGTCATGAGGACCTTGCTTGGCAGGAAAGCGGTGAGCAAGGCATAGGAAGTGGGGAGCAAGCAGGGCCGGGCAGTATCACCCAGGGAAGATGGACACATGCCTGGTTCCAGCTTCAACGGTTGGGCCAATACCAACGGCCAGGGCCGCCGAGAGGGGAGGGGAGCGGGTACTAATTACCCGGGCCCGGGCATGTCAGGGGGCCCGGCCCGGGCCCTAGTGCCGACAATTTTTTTTTTATTTTTTTTTTCGGGGGGGGGGGGGGGGGGGGGCTCGGTCGTTGGTGGGGGGAGCAGGGTAGTTAAAAAAAAAAACATACTCACGAGATTGCGGCGCCGGCGTGCCTCCTCACTGCTGCTCTGTGCTCCATTACTCCAGACAGACTGAATGCCGGGTGTGACATCATCATGTCACACCCAGCATTCAGTCAGTCTGGAGCAATGGAGCACAGAGCAGCAGAGAAGACAGGGAGGGAGAGAGAAGTAAAGGTAAGTGAAGGGAGGAAAACGGGGAGGGGGGGGGCAATAGCAGCATGACACAGGGGGGTTAAAAAAGGGACAATGGCAGCATGACACAGGGGGGTTAAAAAAGGGACAATGGCAGCATGACACAGAGGGGTTAAAGAAAGGAGGGACAAGACAAACAGCATGACACAGAGGGGTTAAACAAAGGAGGGACAAGACAAGCAGCATGACACAGAGGGGTTAAAAAAAGAGGGACAATAGCAGCATGACACAGAGGGGTTAAAAAAAGAGGGACAATAGCAGCATGACACAGAGGGGTTAAAAAAAGAGGGACGTGGGGCTGGCTGTAATTTTCTAAATGTAGCCATTTTTTTTTCCAAATAGGTCCTCCAATACTCCGGGATCCAGACAAGCCGCAACTAAAGAAACCAGCAGCCACATGTGGTAAAAGTGAGAAGAACAGGTAGGACAGAGCAGCATAGTGTGTGAAATGTTGTGATTCTAGTAGGGACAATGCCAATATTTGGTGAGTGTTTGGTGAGCCCAGCGGGCGCAGGCCAAGACTGAACTCTTTCTGTACACACTGCATTCTTCCTATACTACACAAGGGTGCTAGATGTCCTGAAAGTCAGGAGTGCTTGTACAAATGTCACGCTCTGCGGAATTCAGGACCTAGTGATTTTATTGTGCTAGCCACGCCCCAACGGCGAAGTGCCACGCCCCCAATTGTTAGACCATACCGCTGAAAAATTTTGCTTGCTCCACTATAAGGGGGGGCCCCATGAATTTGTTGTATCGGGGCCCTGAATTCTTCTTGGCAGCCCTGCCAACGGCATGCCAGGTTTCAGCAATTGGAGGGTGATTCATGCCAAGGGACTGGTCTCAAGAGGACATTGTTGCGGTGCCTAGATGGTAGTAGGCAGAACACGCCCTATTTTTCCAGATGGAACTGGAAAAGGTGATAAATTTTATTAGCCTTGCACACCGCTTGTCTGCCAAGTTTGGAAGTGTTTAATAAAGCTGTGACTAAAATAATCTTGCCAAATACTTTTCTCAGAGTCTTTCTTTATTAGCTCACTGCGTGGGACTCCAGTTAGTCGACCTATATCCCTTATTGTTTGGGAGCAGGTGACAGAAGGTCCACACAGATACATGTGTCATTAGACAGTTGCTATGGATGCTGAAGTAATATTCATTGTGCATCTCTTTCTTCTTGTCTCTTTTAAACGTAAATCTCATAAGATTAATATTTATCAAATATTATATTACATTTGACGGACCACCTAAAGTTATCCTATCAAGATCAAAATCTTTATATAAGATAATAATATTAATAATAAAAATATACAATATTAATACATTAGCCAAAAGATTTGTTCATTTAATGGGAATCATGCATAGCCCTATATTTTAACCTGGGAGCACGACTTTACCGGGGTCCAGGAGATAGTTGACTGGAACTGGTGAGTAGATTAGTCAGGAACAGAATCAGGTCTGATGCACGGGATATCAACACAGGAGAAGAGTCAAAGCAGGGCCAAGTCGGTACACAGGGAAATCCACTGAAGAGTAGACAGGAACGGAAATGGTCTGGTACACGGGGATACACTAAGCCGGCAGGAAACAGGAACAGGTAACAGGGAAAACATAAGGGAGCAGAGTACTATGGTAAACGTATTCCGGGCAATCCTGCAGAGGATTAGCCGGCTATTTAAGGAGAGCAGAACCAATAGGCTGCACGTGATAATGAGGAGCCAGGTGAGTGAGCTCAGAGAAAGTGGCTGGCCAGGTGAGGCATTACATAGAAATGACAGCATGAATGAGGGCAGATTCTGACAGAGAACAGATCTAAGTGACCTTATCTAAGACCTATCTGATCTATCTAGCTAATCTATCTGCCTATCTAATCTACCTAAACTATCGAATCTATCTAAGAACTAAACTAACTGCCTATCTAAACACCGAAGTGGCTATCTAATACCTACCAAACTACCTACCTACCTATCCCTAACTATCTATCTACCTATCTCTAACTAACTATTTATCTACCTATCTATCTAGTTACTCTGACAGAGAGCCCGGTGAGTCATAAATTTCTACAATGACCCATAAAATGGTATATATGTGCCATTAGCTGCAGTCGAATTAAGCGGATTCTCAAATTCCAAAAAGGTTTATAATGGGCCTAATAATTATTAATGGCAGATTCTGCTCCAAACATCAACTTCCCATCATGGTCACCTGAGCCCCTGTGTCTAACAATGCCTGGGTAGGTACTGTACAGGGGAGCAACCACTTGTTTCCAATTAGCTGAGCTACACTTTTTACTGTTGATGTTATACACTGTTGCTTAATGTGTGTAACACAATGAGACTTTCTACACTTATTAGAACATTGACAGGGTTTTCTGCATTTATAACATTGTGCTATACTTCCTGCACTCCTATACTTCATGCAAAGATAGAACTACTTACTTTTGTAAATCACTGGTTGTCCCTCCCCAGTAACCTTCTCCCGATTCCCTACATTTTGTCCTTTACTCAGGCAATCCATTGCCTTGTGCCCAGTTTAACCACATTTAAAACAATGAAGACAACTCTCTTTTTCGCATTTGCCTCCAACTTTCCTTTTTCTATAACACGTTTGAATTTACAGTTTGAAAACCAACATAACTCTGATTCCCTACCTGAGTAGGTTTAATCATATTTTCCAGATTGCTGGTTAGTAGTGTGCAGTTAATTCCTGAATAACAGTTATATTCACTTGCACTTCACTTTGTATATTACTTTAATTAGACCCGTGCCTCTCCAGAAACTTTCTATCTACAGGTTGCTAGTCTGCACTTACAGTTACATGTCTAGGTCTATTCCAGCTGCTTAGTAATTTTTGTCTCTGCTTCCTCACTTGCAGCTTTAGTAAACTGGTCAAGAAGGACATCATCAGTGACTGTTAAGACAGATACGTAAGGTTCAAAATCTCTTCTGACATTACTGTCTTTCTCACTCAACCTTTGGTACAGGGAATGTAGGAATACACCTTGGGAAAAAAGGCTTTGACTCCCTGGAGAGAAGCAAAAAGTACCTTTTGTTTCAGTCCCATTATCCTATACATAACCCTTGCAATTTCTTTCACCTGTTGTCTAGCATTAATAAGCGCCTGAAAAAGTCCAGTGCTGCTTTTTTTTCTTATATGGGAACGTAGAAAGCACTTCAGTTCAACTACTGTTAGATCTCTTTATTGGTCAACATTTCTTTGAATGTACCTGGCTTAATGACCTTTAAAACAGTTCTAATAATTTCTGTCTCAGCATATATTTCTTTCAGCTCGTCATCAATTTGTTTACAGATGTATTTAAAACTAATGACTGAGTCTGCATCAGTTATCCGTTCACCATGTATTTAAACTCTCAGCGGGGTAGATATGCTGCTACGCCTGTGAACTTTACTAGACCATCAGTTGGTCCTGGTTGTACATGATGTGTGCTTGATAATGCAGGTGTGCCCATGTTATTAGTACCCAAATTTGATCACAGTGGGATTTATTTTACTGCATTCTAGCAGAACCTTCACCTTATTATATAATTAAATCAGACAGAACATATCCTGATCCTCTAGGATACTCAATTTTTCACAGTATGTATGCATTTCCCAATGTAATCAAACAGCTCTGACTACTTCTTGTTATACACATTAGGAACCTAATCAACTGTTTTCCATTTCAATGACACTGCAATGTTGTGTAGCTCTTGTTCAGTCAATTTAAATAGATACTTTTTAATGTCCCACTCAAGTCTGCAACGTGTGCTTAAGTTAGCCATTCTGATCTGCGACCTTTGGCTTTTAGTCTTGCAATGCTGCCAGCTGTCGCAAACTGTTTCCACCAGTTAGCCTCATCAGTGGCTTCTTCTCCCTCATGACTCTGTCCTGCAGTTTTTTACTCAGCGGTCTGCAGTCTGCAATGCTGATCCCGGCTCGAGCTCCCAAGTTTGCTTACTTAATGCAGCGCCCTCTACTGAAATCTCCATGACTGACAACAAATCTTTAATGATGCATTACCACATACAATTATGATATAAGGATACCTACAAACCAATATGTACGGGTGGGTTTTTTACTACCATTTTTTTAACATATTCTTTTCAAGCAGCTAGACATGTGTACAATTTTAATAAGTCAGTGAGGGCGATGTTGATTGTGTTGAAGATAAAACCAATACCATCACATGCCTTCATAAGAGCAGTGCCATACCCAGTCAAAAGATATATAAATTCACCTTTAACACGTTAACACAAGCAATATGTAGCCATTGTTAGGTCAAAGTAAATTGACATAGGAAGCCAGACCATCCATGTATCTCTGTCTTATTTATGCCATTTGCAAAGACTTCATTCCAAGAGCTTTCACAAGCAGAGGAATCATGTATAGAAATAACTGGTAGTGCAGCATTATTTATTTGCAGCTTTAACATACAGTATAGCTGCTGTGTTCTTCAACAACACCATGCTCATAAATCCTATGAGATATTGTAACCAACTTGCTGAGTATAAAATATGCAAATTTGTACTGTGCATGCTCACAAAAAAGCTGCACGATTACATCCATATTCTCTGAGACTTGCACCTCCTTATGTTTGGAGATCCCGAACACGGGAGGGAAAAACAGATTAAATACAGTGGCAAACCTGTACAGAGACTTATATACACATGCACAGTGAAACAAAGCAGACTTTAGTGCTTGAAATTTGAATGTACATTCACTTCTACATGAGCACCAATGTTGCTAATTGTGAGTTGCTCCATCATATTCATCCACATTATATAGTGCCAGCAGATTCCATAGCCCTTTACAATGGGGAACAAACAGTAATAAAACAATACTGGGTAATACATACAGACAGAGAGGTAAGAGGGCGCTGCTCACAAGCTTACACTCTATGGGACAGTGGTTGGATACAGAATGGCAAGTGCTACGTCATATTGCATATTTGTTCAGCTAGAATAAAAAGGTTATATTGTATTTAGTGGCCTATATGCGCAGTCACACAACTATGTTGATCAGAGGGTTGTTGTCTTGTGTTAGCTGTGTAGAGGGTGGTACTAGGGTAATATAGGGAGATTAAGAGGGTGGTTGAGGAATATTATAAGCTTGACTGAAGAGGTGGATTTTCAGAGAACTCTTGAAGGTTTGAAGACTTGAGGAAAGTCTTGTGGTGCGAGGGAGTGAATTCCATAAAGTGGGAGCAGCTCGAAAAAAGTCCTGTAACCGAGAATGGGAGGAAGTGAGGAGATTGCAAGAGATACACAGATCTTGTGCAGAACGGAGGAGTCGAGTTGGGAGATATTTTGAGACATGAGGACTGAGGAGATGTATGTCGGTGCAATTTTGTTGATGGTCTTGTATGTTAGTAGAAGAATTTTGTATTGGATTCGTTGAAAAACAAGCAACCAATGTAGAAACTGCAGAGATTGAATGAACACCTGAGACATGAACCTACCAATTTGTGTGGGTATGGGTACAAGATGACAGGAGGTAGAGTAGGAAGATAAGAAGAGAGTAGAAACTTCCTCTTCATTTGAAGGATAAATGAAGATCGAGTGTCAGAGGATGCTGGGAAGGAATTGAGCTGATTGCTAGTCGAGGGAGATGATACCATTTCAAGTCAGATCTTGTCCTTGAAATAGAAAGCAAGATCCTGGGCACTGATGGTAGTCAGAGGGTTTAGGGTTGGCGGATAGAAAAGAGATTTAACTGTGTTAAAAAGGTGTTTGGAATTAGCAGCCTGAGCATAGATGACAGATTGGAAGTATGTTTGTTTAGCAGTGTCCAGAGCATTTCGATAGGAGTGGTAGATAGCAGTATATGCGCTGAAATCATTAGAGGTACAAGATTTATGGCAGTGGCGTTCAGCTTTACGAGAAAGTTTTTGTAGATTTTGTGTTACTTTAGTGTTCCACGGAGTATAAAGAGTTGCTGTAATCACTTGATTAAGGGCAGTTGTAATCCGTACATGAGAATAAATGAATGTAAAGAATATAAATATTGATATAGGAACATATCAAAATAGGTGTTTGGAAACAAAACCAAAAGAAGGTTGTTCGATTGGCTCAAAAGGCCTCTGAAGGGAAACAGTAGTCAACTATGACTATGCTAGCATAATGCATCATTTTCTTATGCTGTAGATGCTTGAGACAAGCTTTAAACCTCTGATATTCTAAAGCAGAACCCATTGTGATTACAGAATTGTGTACACCTGAATCTGCATTTAAATTTGGTTACATAGAGCAAATCATGTCCATCTTAGTAGTGTTAGGCACTGAACCTCATGCCGGAAGAGGCAGTAGCCAGTAGTCGCTTTAGTAAGTCTGCAGGTTAGTTAAGGGTGTGAATCAAAGAGTCCAGGGGAGGGATGGCAAATTTTAACCCGGGAGGCAAGACTCAATTCAGCAACCTATTAGGAACATTTTAAAGGAAAAAAAATGCAGGTGGCTCAGTGACCCAGCCCAAGGTAGCCCACTATGAGACCGGCCCAGGCGGCAGATGCCCCCCAGCCGAGCCTGCCCCTGCCAGTAACATGCACAATTAGACACTGTAAAAACAATGTTGCTGTCATTGTGCCATCATCTACTTTTTCTTCATATCTCCCTTAATTAATTAATATATGTTTTGTGGCCCAACTTCACACGGGGTCAAAAATGTTTGTTTTTTGCTTTCTCTGAGGTTTAGTGTCAACAAAATGATCCCCTCACCCCATCCTCCACCCCCAACAAAATGTTCCTTATATTTTTATTTCTACCAAGTTTTCTCCATTATAAAAGAGAAAAAAGATATTTAGGATTTCATCTGTTGTACTCGCGCAACATATTGCAAAAATAAATGTTAGCCCATCTGTTACTGCATTTTCTTGAGAATGCTTATAGTCCAACATATTAATGTTATATCCATTCTAATATCACTGTTACATATTGTAGAACACATACATTTTTATTCTATGTGGGGTAAATCACATTTTTACAGTATAGCAACCTTACATAGGGACTATTTGCAAAAGTACCACAATTGTTTTCTCCTCCTGCACAGCCGACACTGCAGTAAAAGCTCTCCTGGAATAATATGAATAAAAGAAGGATTTGACTATCGTTTCTGTAACTAACTAGGGAGCAGCTACCATTACTCACATTGCCTCCTCTGATCCTCAATTTTGCAAAAACATCACTTTTTTGTGTGAGTGCTAAAACGTAGTGTAGGCAAAATGGAGGCAATGATGCTATTTCAGTGTCTAAAGGTGAACCCATTGGTTTTTAAAATGTGCACCATTCACAGCTCACATTTCCAGACCCACAACTACTTGGCTTTGTAATACCTGTAAAGCTGGTTCTATCTTTCCATTGGTGAACTGTGAGTTCAGTAGCTCATGCCATAGCAATCAGGTGGGAGCAAGAAGGTATAGGAAATAGGAGTGCAAATGTGAGGGGTAAGTGAAGAGTAGAGGCATGTTCAGCAGGGTATTGTGTTAACTTTGTGCTGTTTGGGGCCATGATTTGGTGAGGGCAAGAATGGAAATTGTCTGACATGTCAATATACTCTATACAGGTATTTCCGAATGAGCTATAAAAAAGACCTGTGGGGATATGTGGTACAGTGGCTAGTGATATGGCTAAAAAAAAATGTACTTAAGGGTTGCCCTGAACATGAATCAGCCGAATGTGTGTGCACTTGACCTCAGCACCCCCTTACAATACATTGCCTGTGTTAATGTACCCCTTCTCTTTTCTCCCCCGTTCCACCCTCCAAGTTGTAGGCAGTCAGAGCTGTCATTTGCATTTAGACATGGATTGCACAAAATTGCTTTCACTGGTGGAAGTCCTGTTCTGGCACAAGGGCAGATCTAGGTCACGTAACATATGGCACGCAAAGGGACTTACATCCGAAGAAGAATAAGGCTAACAATGTCTAATTTACTTTTATATTATTTATCTTTCCACTACAATATCATTTACCCTATGGAAATAAATATGCAAATGTACATCTTTTGTTACTAACATTACGCAGTTACAATGAAAGTAAGCAGTTACAATGAATCTTTATAATCATAACGATACACATGACCACCAGCTGTAAATAATTGGTGTCAGGCACCATCGCCACATGTCCATTCAGTGCCAGGGACTGCAAAGCCGCGTCACGGTGCCTAGCAATGAGACACGGCTTCTGTGCCTGTCCGGCACCCGGCGGGCTATGTTCGTATCGCTGGGACGCTTTCTCTCTCTATGTTCCGTGGTCAGCTGTTCTGCCGCCAATTCACAATGCCACCAATAGATACTTCCTTACACTATATATAGGAGCTCTGGTACCATTAGGGTACCTGAGTATCAAGGCCCATTTATGCTCCAGCGCTCCTCTTTTCTTCATAGCATCCTGACTGACATTCTGGCTCCTGACCTGGGTTTACCTGACCTTTCTCTTGGATTTTCCTTTGGCATGTATAGATCTCCTGGCTTGACATTCGTCTTCCCTACTTCGCTATTGCCTAACTCTTTGGTACCTATTTGCTCGCACGGCCTGACCCCAGATTACACGACCGCATTTGTTCACTCTCTACTTTGCTGGTGGATAACTAGGATGGCCATGACTTTCGAGTCTTCTGCAGCAAACTCCATACCCCCTTGCGGGATCTATGGAGAAGACTAGAAGCCAGTTTAGACACTGCGTCTTCTAGCTTAGCAGCACAAATATCAGCAAGTAGGCCTCAGTTTCTGCAAACCCGTGACAGTATACTCTGGCTATATGTTGTAAACCAGACACCAGAAGCACAATAGCGCTAGGATAATAGTGGAGCGCATGCGCGTCCCAATGTAGTACTAACTTTAACCGGAAGTTACATGTGGAACGCATGGAGCGTTCCACAATATGTGAGAATTACACACTGAAAATACGTTAAGGTAATATTTATACCGGAAATAGTGGGGCATAGATGTTGTCACTCAAGTAGTAAGTGAAAAGCAAACCGGAATTGAGGGTTGGAACGCATACAGCGTCCACCCCACGATGTTTTTATGATCTCTATTTATATTATTATATTTTTTTTTCACTTGAGACTTCTTCCTTCTTATGTTTGAGATTTATTAGGGAGTGTTATGTATTCGAGCATTGACAGAGGGGATTTTTAAATAATTCCATTCCTGCTGTAAAATGGATTATCCTCTTCCTCTTTTTATTGTTAAAACTACATGTCTTTTTACCAAATGCATATAATATATGAAGTTTTGGGAGATTCAAATAAAATGCAATATGATTATGATTATCTGGTAAAGAGATGTAATTTAAAGTAGAACGATTCTGTTTTGTTTTATTGGAAATGTATGTAACCTTTGAACTGAGATCACAATAGCTTCCTGTATAAAAGGGAGCTCATTTGATACTAGCCCTATCCTTGAGAAAGACCTATATTGAAAGGTTGAAACGCGTTGGAAATAGGGCTACTGGATCTGGAATACATGAGGACCCCATCTTTACCAACTAACCACCAGTGAAGTGGACCCCGGGGACACTTATTACAAGCTGTTTTTCCACCTTCATCTGGTAGGGACCCTCATGATCTTATGGTCCAGTTTTTATGTTAAGTTTTTTAATTTATTTATATGTGTCTATGTAATAAACATCTTTAGTACAAACGGTATTACGCTAGATCCGTTTTTTTGCCTTTTATATACCCTATGGAATATGCCTATCTGAGAGAAAATCCTGATGATTCATATGGGAGGTCCCTAAAGAAATTTGAACCCAAACCTGTTGTTTCCCTCCATCTTGTAAGTGCACTCACATAAGAGATTGGGTGAAGACACCACATGATATCTAATTAAAGCACATTTATATCTTTTATCTGGTGAGTGGATTCACATAAGAAGAAAGGATTGAAGTCTTTTCACACATTCACTACACAACTTCAGCTTTTGTGACTGTATTACACTATGTTGTGTTTTTGTATTTTTTATGTTATGCCATCATATATTGGAAGAAAATTCTGAATGAAAAGATCTTCACATCTTCAAATTTAAGTATATTTTTTATTCACCTATGAATATTTGTACCACTTGTATTGCTGTAGGGAATGTCATTTTCTCCTATGTGATCACTACCACAGCGCTGTAACATTCCTATTTTGATTTACTTATGTTATATATTGGGGAAGTTGTGTGATTCCCCTAGGTGTGTTTAGCAGCAGTGGGATAATAGCGCTATCCATCTCTTCTTGAACTATACATTTGCTAATACTCTGGCTATGTCCACTGAAGGTATGGGTGAACCATCTGCTCGTTATCTATTGCTCCATCTTGCTCTCCGTATTGATCAGCAGGAATCTGAACAAGCCCAACTACTTCCAATGTTTCCAGGGAGTGGTTTCCCGTCTGGATTTCCTTTAAAACTCTTTAACTGCCTCCCAGTTAGTGACCATTACCACCTCAGGGGTGACCTGCCTGACTCTCCTTCTTCTATGGCTACCACTACCACTCTAGGGATCCATTTACCTGATGTGGTTTTCTGAATTAACGTTCAATTGAGTTTGAGTGTAACTCTGCGTCCTTTCCCTCGGAGTTATCCAAGGTCGCATTTATCATTTCCTTGCTCTTGGGACAGGCCTTGGCCTGGGCTTCCCCCCTCTGGGAGAGGGATGACCCCCTGTTATGGAACTCTTCATCCTTTATTGAAGCCTCCAGTATCTTGAATCTGCATCAGGGTTCGCAGACCATGGGAGAGTATGCAGTCCACTTTCACACTTTAGCGTCAGATTTAAAAAGGAACAATGTGGCACTCATGGCAACCTTCTGGCAGGGTTTGGCAGACCGAATTAAGGATGAGTTGGTCTCTCATAAACTCCTTGCTGACCTTGATGCATTGATCTTCCTATGTAATCCTATTGACTTATTCTTTCAGAAAAGCAATCGAGAGATCTACCACTAAAGTTTTTACTTTAGCCCCTCTATTTGACGAACCTATACAGATTGGGCAATCTCGTCTGTCACCTGAAGAACACAGGAGAGGCATCAAGCAAAATCTTTGTTTGCATTGTGGGGAATTCGGCCATCTGATATCTACATGTCCCAGGAGACCGGGAAACGCCTCCTCCTAGTCTTTAACAGGGAGGCTGGTCTAGGAGTTAGATTTAGCACTCCCTACACTTCCTCCAAACCAGATTTTTCTATTACTATTTCCTTGGAGTCTCTTAGAGGTCCCTTTGAGACCTCCGCCTTTGTTGATTTTGGCTCTGCCGGAAATTTAATCTCCGCCAATTTTGCATCACAACTCCATATACCCACTTGGATTCTGTCTAGCTGCTATTCCTCTCCAAGGTGGATGGGAATCGTATCACTAACGGTTGCATCTCTTGGGTCACCACACCCATTCGGCTGACAGTTGAAGTGTTACATTCAGAGTGGTTCAAATTTTTGATTCTCCCGAAATCCATAATTTTGGTCATCTTGGGACTCCCTTGGCTCAGGATACGTGCACCACAGTTTGATTGGGAGGCAGCTCAAGTCACTTCCCGTGGTCCATGATGTCACAAAGGAGGTCTTTCTACTGTGAAAACTGTTCCAGTTGCCATCACATGTCATGCTCTCTCATCCCAGCCAACTCTTCCTCCACTTCCGCCTTCAAGAAGTTTTCTGTAAAACTGTCTCTGAGGTTCTCTCTCCTCATCGGCCATGGGACTGCCATATTGGCTTCCCAGGCAAACCTATACCCAAAGGCAGGATCTATTCCCTCTCGCTTCCAGAAAACCTTGCTATGCCTCAGTACATTGCAGAGAACCTGCTACGAGAGTTCATCAGGAGGTCTTCTTCTCTGGCCAGTGCCGGATTCTTCTTCGTAAAGAAGAGAGATGGGAAGCTACGCCCCTGCATTGACTATCACCAGTTAATCGCAATTACCATCAAGAACAGGTATCCTCTTCCCCTCATTACTGAGTTGTTCGACCAGATTAGTGGCTTCAAAATCTTCTCCAAACTGGATTTACGAGGGGTTTATAATCTAATCAGTATCTTCAGCACTCATGACGGTCATTATGAATACCTGGTGATGCCCTTTGGGCTCTGTACTGCTCTGGTGGTGTTCCAATCTTTTATCAATGAGGTCTTCTGAGACCTTTTACACAAATCAGTGGTAATTTATTTTGATGACATCCTGATTTTCTGCACAGACTTTACCTCTCATCGGTCTCATGTAAAGGAGGTACTATCTTGCCTACACCAGAATCTCTCTTCTGCAAACTTGAGAAGTACAGTTTTGAAGTCTCTCTGCTCCGTTTTTAGGATACCTGGTCTCGGGTTCTGGTCTTCAAATGGACCCCGAGAAGATTTCCGCTATTACTAACTGGCCACAACCCCAAGGCCTGAAGGCAGTGTAACATTTAATCTGGTTTTCTAACTACAGGCAGTTCATCAAGCATTTCTCTACCCTAATTGCTTCTATTACTGCACTCACCCGAAGGTCTGCCAATCCCAAATTATTATTATTAATGTTTATTTATAGAGCGCCACAAAGTATCTGTAGCGCCGTACAAGGACAAACAATGGTACAGTACAGGGTGAAACAGTACAGTACAAATAACAGTAAGCACTATAACTCTGGGAGCTCAAACCACAGCTAGATAGAGAGGTGGGGGATAATCAGTACAGGCTGGTAACCTGAGCCCAAAAGGGTGGGCGCGGATGACAGGTGAAGAGCCACTGAGAGGAACAGAGCGAGGCGAGAGGATTCGGAGGGCAGAAGGTCCGAGAGGAGGTGAGCTGAATAGCTGGGGAGCAAAGTTAAAAGTGGTGGAAACAGGAGGCAGGAGAGCCCAGCTCAGAGGAGCGTACAATCTAAAGGGAGGGGAAGACAGACAGAGACACAAGGGACAAACGGGTGAAACGGAGACAGAGTCGAGGAGGGGGGGAGAAGGAAAGAAGGGAAGAGAGAGAGAGGTAGCCAACAGGTGGGAGGTTATGCAGGTGACTGAAAGGCTTTCATTTGAAAGATGGCAGATTGGGGGATGTTCTGAGAAGAGGTAATCAGAGGAGAAGAGAGGCGACAATCGTTGGACGATGGCAGTGGGCGGGATTGAGTGTGAATAAAGATGTGGCTGGAGATGTAGGGAGCAGTGGAGTTGGCGAGGGCCTTGTAAGTCAGAGTGAGGTGCTTGAAAAGGATTCTGTAGGGGAAGGGGAGCCAGTGGAGGGCTTGGTAGAGTGGGGAGAGAGAAGTGGAATGGCGAGAAAGGAAGATGAGCCTAGCAGCAGCGTTGAGTAAAGATCGAAGAGGAGCAAGATGAGAGAGGGGGAGGCCAATAAGGAGAAGGTTGCAGTAGTCGAAGCGTAAGATATCAGAGAGTGGATGAGAGATTTGCTGGCATCCTGGGAGAGGAAGGGCCGAATGCGCGCAATGTTGCGTAACTGGAAGCGGCAGGATTTGGCAAGAGAGTGAATGTGAGGGGATTCGGAGAGAGAGGAGTCGAGGATGACGCCCAGGCAACGGAGTTGGGGAACGGGAGAGATAGAGGAGTTGTCGACAGTGATAAAGAGTTTGGAGGGGAAGGAGGTACAAGAGGGAGGAAAGACAATGAGTTCGGTTTTAGATTAAATTGAAGAAATCTAGAGGACATCCAGGAGGAGATGGCAGAGAGGCATGCAGACACCCTAGAGAGAAGGGAGGGAGAGAGATCAGGAGATGAAAGGTAGAGTTGAGTGTCATCCGCATAATGGTGGTACTTGAGGCCAAAGGAGCTGATGAGTTCACCCAGTGAAAAGAGTAAGGGTCCAAGAACCTTGGGACCCAACTGGAAGGGTGGAAGAGGGGGAGAGAGACCCAGAGGTGGAAGCACAGTAGGAACGGTCGGGAAGGTAAGAGGTGAACCAGGAAAGTAAAATGTTGGCCACCCAAGGCAATTTTCTCACTCAAGGCTCTCAAAAAGGCTTTTGCGCCTGCTCCGGTTCTGGTCCATCCAGAACAAAGGAAACCTTTCTTCGTAGAGGTGGATGCCTCCTCGATTGATGTAGGGGCGAGAATCTTCTTCTGGTAACCTTCGCCCCTGTGGCTTTTTCTCCAAGAGGTTTACTCTTTCTAAGCGCAACTATGGTATTGGAGTCAAAGAATTACCTGTCATCAAATTGGCCCTGAAGGAATGGCGCTACCTCTTGGAAGGTGCTGCCCATCCTGTCACCATATTTAGCTATCACAAAAACCTACTTTATCTCAGGGACGCCCGTTGTTTGAATCCTCATCAAGCTAGGTGGTCCCCTTTTTTTTTTTTTCACGATTTGACCGAAGACTCTCCTATCAATCCAACTCCAAGAATTTTTGGGTCGATGCCTTACCCCGATCTTTCAATGAGTCCGACTTATTTCAGGGCTCTGTGCCTCAACCCATGTTTGAGCCATCTAGCAAAATCACCTTGACCTGAACTTCTCCCAGGTCTCCTTCAGTAGAATGTTCATGTCTTGATCCTCCTCTGCACCTCAAGGCACTCCGCTGGGCTCATGTCACCAAGTTTTCAGCTCAAGCCGGGTTTAAGAAACCTCATGCTCTACTTTTCTGGTGCTATTTGTTGCCCACTCTTTGTACCAATGTTCATAGCCTCCTGTGAGGTCTGTGTCCAGAGCGAGACTGCTAGGCACACCCCTGCTGGATTACTCATGCCTCTGCCTGTTCTAGAACGTTCTTGGGTCAGTGTCTCTATGGACTTTATTTCCAAATTGCCTCCCAGCAATGGGTTTAATACTATTTGG
Source organism: Mixophyes fleayi (assembly GCF_038048845.1). Classification (NCBI taxonomy): domain Eukaryota; kingdom Metazoa; phylum Chordata; class Amphibia; order Anura; family Limnodynastidae; genus Mixophyes; species Mixophyes fleayi. The sequence goes on along the minus strand of NC_134404.1, from coordinate 234,782,066 downwards.
GTTGTCGTGGACAGATTCTCAAAGATGGCCCACTTTGTCCCGTTAAAAGGCTTCCTTCGGCCCCGAAGCTTGCCCAAGTCTCCATTAAAGAAATTTTCCGTCTCAATCGTTCATTTCTGATCACAGTGTCCAATTCGTTTTGCAATTTTGGAAAGCCTTTTGTGAGGAGTTGAGAGTGGCCCAATTTTCCTCAGGTTATCACCCTCAGAACAATGGGCAAACATTGCTTTTCCTCTGGCATCCCGTCTGACTGGAGTAATTTCCTCACTTGGGCAGAGTTCGCCCATAATTACCACGCCCACTGGCTGGTATACCCTTATTTACAGTTTCTGGTACCCACTACTCTGTGCCCGACTTTGCCTCTTCTCTGGCCTCTACAGTTCCTGCTGCTAACACTCTGGTTTGTGATTTGGCCCACATCTGGCCCAGATTTTCATCTACCAATGAAAATTGTTAAAGTCCACTCAACAATACAAGCGTTCTGCAGATCGTCTCCATAAAGCGGTTCCCATTCTTCAACCTAGAGATAAGGTATGGCTTTCCACATGGAATCTTAGGCTCTCGGTGCCTTTCATGAAACTGGCCCCCAAAATGTATTGGTCCTTTTGAAGTAATTCAAGTCTAACCCTCTCTTAAGATCCATAATGACTTTCATATATCCCTACTTAAACCTTTGGTGCTAAATAAATTCTCTTATGCTTCCTCTCATTCACCTGCTGCCTTATCCACTATGGACAGTGTATTTGAGATTAGACATATCGCCGTTTACAAGGAGGCTCCCAATATCTAGTCCATTGGAAATGTTATGGACCCGAAGAGAGATCTTGGGGTAATGAAAAGGATATTCAAGCTCCCTGTCTCCTTGTCAACTTTCTTAGGGAGCGATCCTTGAAGAGATCTTATTTTGGAAGAGAGGGGGGTACTGCCAGGTGCCGTCCCCGCATGTCCATTCAGTGCCAGAGACAAACACCTTCTCCTGCCGCTCAGCCGTGTCCCGTTGCCCACTGAATAGTGAAATGTTTTATTAACAATTGATTGACTAGATATTGTTTTCATTAAGGAACACTTTAATACCGGTTAGTTCAAAAATAGGTATAATATGACCTTGTGCAATATATAACCTTTAGCCTATGTTATATTTGCCTATGTTATATTGACAAATGTATGCAAGCTGTTGTTGAAGGACTGTTTCCATATATGAAAAGTGTGAATTTCATCACTATATTGACAGCAGGGACAAATCATACCGTCCACGTGCTATCAAATAAATTTGCATTTATTATGCCCGTTTGCTCTTCTTGTTGGCATTTATTTGTCTATATACTGTTTGGGGATCATAGAAACATAGAATTTGACAGCAGATATGAACCACTTGGCCTAACTAGTCTGCCCAATTTTTAACAAATGGTAACCTCAAACCTTATTTCATCCTCAGTTATTTATAAGGATACCCTTATGTCTATCCCAAACATGTTAAATTGCTCTACCTTATTAGCCTCTCCCACCTCTGATGGGAGGCTTTTCCACTTATCTACTACCCTTTCTGTGACTTAGTTTTTCCTCAGATTTCCTCTGAACCTATTTCTCTCCAGTTTTAGTGCATGTCCTCGTATTCTAATACTTCTCTTCCTTTGAAGAATGTTTCCCTCCTGCACCTTGTTAAAACCCTTGATATATTTGAATATTTCTATCATATCTCCTAGTTTTATTCTCTGCTCCAAACTATACATACTAAGATCTTTTAGTCCTTCCAAGTAAGTTTTGTGCTGTAGGCCCTGCATCATTTTAGTTGTCCTTCTTTGTACAATCTCTAATTTACTTATATGCTTCTGGAGATACGGCCTCCAGAAATGAACACAGTATTCTAGATGAGGCCTTAACAATGACCTATACAGTGGCATTATTACTTCTTTCTTTCTGTTACTAATCCCTCTCCCTATGCAACCTAGCATCTGACTTGCCTTTCTCATTGCTTTGTTACATTGCTTACTTGCCTTTAAGTCACCTAAAATAGTGACTCTTAAATAGTGCCTCTCTGCTGTGGCAGGTGTTTCTACAGATCCGGGGAGGCAACAGAGAACGAGAGAGAGTCTAGAATAGAAGCCTGTCGGCCCATGCCACCCGAGGTAATATTTTATTATTATTATTTATTATTAATTTTTATTTATAAGGCGCCACAAGGCAATTATTCATCTTAATTATACCTTCATGCTAATGCACCACACCATGACACCCTTTATCTTCTCCCAGTCATCCCTTTATGCAAACTTTTAGAGGGGGGAAATGTCAGAGGGATGGTTACTGTGTAGGTAAAAACAATTATTACTTTATACATGTACCTTGTTTTTTATGTTTCACATTTGCTATCTGCAATATATGTTAACTAAATGTAATATGTAATCTGTGTGCCGTTTGAGGTGATTGTGGTTATGGGTGTTACTCTTGACTATTTAAATCCCTGTTGAACTCAGACTCCTGATCAGCATTAATAAGGTACATAATTCCATTAGGATTATATTATAACATACCTTTTAGACTATTAAAGATCAAGTTCAGGTTCCTTGAATCTGGTACTGTGCTTCTCTATGCCCCTGCAAAGGTGGCTGATATATTTCTCACTTGCTGTTTACTGCACAATCTGGAATAACATCAAACTAGGCCTTGACTATTCTAAGAGACAGCAAGGATTCAGAAGTCCTCGATCAATCAGATAATGTGCAGAATACAGAGAAGGTTAGGCAGGTCAGGCAGAGAATCATTGAAAACCACATCTAAGTGTGGTTTTCAATAGTTTTTATTAAAAAAAATGTGTATTTATTGACAAGAAAAAACATAATACATTTGTAGCTGGATCACTTATAAATAACTTATTGTAATAATATATTTAAATTATTAGTACAGTGTGCCAATTTATATTGCTGCAAATGTACTGATTGTTGATACTGTGTATTGGAAATGTAGTTATTTTATTATATTGTGTGCACTTTTTATAGGAACTGTATTCATGGCTGAGGAAATCTCCAATTAGGCATATGTGGGGAGGGAGTCTGTTTTGCTGATATCAGGAATTGCTAACTAAGCCGCTACCTGTATCCTGGTTAAAGTGAAAGGAAATCTCTAATCAATGTGATTGATATTACAGATTATTGCAAATTTTGTTAAGTATAAATTGCATTTAAATACATGTTTGGGGAAACCCATTGCACCCTGATACTTAAAATAACTCAGACTTCAGTGGGCTGGCTTACCCCCTGTGAGGCTGTGTCCAAAACTGTATAAAACAGCACTGGTTTGTACTGAAATGTATCATTCTAGTTTCTTCTGACCTCTTGGTCACTGGTAGCTTAAACCAGTGTGAACTGTACTTATCAGGGCACTTGAGCAAATAAACATCACTTGCTTCAAAGACCTGTTTGACAACTTCTTCCATGCTGAAATTCCTGTGACCTACAGATTAGACCCAACTCTAATCCGTTCCCGGCTGTACTGAGGTTTGGACTCAGGTTTCCGGTACCACCGCTCTGCCTGCTACCAAGCAGCTCTGGCCAGTATGATAGACCAGCGAGCATCCATCCACAGCAACCCTGATCTATAGGAAGAGGTCAGGGTTACAAGCCCAGGTGCACCAGCAAGGGGGTACACAAGCAGCAACAGTTACCCAGAAGGAATGTGGTTCTGGATGCCATGAAGGAGTCGAGTGGTGGCAGCATTATAAGCCCATCTGTGATGATTATGTAGTATATCTAATGACTGATTGTTATTTTCTGTTGAATTCATGTATAACAATGTATATTGTATGTAATTTTGTAATGTAATCTCAAAGAATTAGCCAGACCAAGGATAGATAAGGATCTTGGAGGAGTTTGAAGCCCAAAGTTGTAAACCATCTAGCCAAGCAGAAGGAGCAGAGGTGAGAACTCAAGGCCCTGTGAACATTCCGATGTCGGGACATCCCTAGCTCACTTCGAAAGCCCTGTGACATTTGGGAGATCAATCTGTCTTTATTGACAGCTAAACTCCAAAAGTTGGGGATGAGGGCTATGTGGAATAAAAGCTTAAAATCTTCTGCTTTAGACATTACTGTGTGCATTTTCATGAGGGAGACTATCAAGACTGAAATGTCCTATTTTCCTCACTTGTGTTCCCTCACACACCAGGGAGTAAATGTATCAAGCTGAAAGTTTTCTGGCGGGTTTGAAAAGTGAAGATGTTGCCTATAGCAACCAATCACATTCTAGCTATCATTTTGTAGAATGTACTATATAAATGATAGCTAGAATCTGATTGGTTTTTCAAAGCCACCGGAAAACTCTCAGCTTGATACATTTACCCCCAGGTCTCATCTAATATGTAGTAACTTGTGTATCATATTGTATGTCTTGTTATTAATTTTTGTATATAAGCCTTGGAAACATTTTTCATATTAAATACATTTAATCTACTGTATTCTCTGTGATTCTTTGGGAATTTACGAAGCCCAGGGAGGCTCATGCTACATGTGTATGTGATTTAGGTGTGAAACATTAATAAGTGGTTCTGGTGAACGTAAGAACACCATAATAAATCCTTCGTGGTGGCAGAAAAGGTATATTTATTGCTAAGTGACTAAGGTGACGCCAGTCACGGCCAGCTGTTCAGATTGCTGTGTCTGGGACAGGCTGGGCGTTCGTGACACCCTCCTACTGCGGTTAGAGGGTGCTTTTGAGATAAAGAAAGGGAACGGTGGCAACGTAAGCCCAGCCGGTTCCCAGCAACAACAGACAGGGTGACATAGGCGGTTCATCCTGTCACAACATTTTGTTATTCCCATATTTTAGAGCATAGCTCATTTGCGAGGAGGCTATCGGGCCATGGTTAGTGTAGGGGAAATTAGATTGTCAGCTCTATTGAGGCATTGCCTAACTAAATTACAATGATTGTACATAATTGTAGGGTATGTTGCTGCAATTAAAAGCAAGGTATTAATACCAGTAACTATGTAAGTTGGTATTTTCTGTTGACCCAAAAGCCTAAAATCATTGTCAAAACTGTTGAGGTGTTAGGTAAATCAGAGGGGTAACAAGATTTTGTTGCAGTTAGAAACAATATGGAGTTTATTCAAGCAGACAGGAAATAAACACAGTCTTTGAAATCTTGCTGATATGATGAATAGGCACACGGTAACAAAGGAATCATGTAGGAATATGACAGCCTTAGGCAATACACAATATGAACTATTACACTGAAGATATTTCTGTTGCAAGGTAAACTAAATGAAGCAACTAGGTCTCAGCTATGAGCAGAATCAGAATAAGTAAAACTGTATGGTGCACTCTAGAAATCAGGATAAAATTAAATGTTGAAACAGAAATCAATGCAGGGACAGGAACAAACAGGTAATGTTACAGAAGCTGATGCAGGGACAGGAACAAACAGGTCAGGATACAGTAAGCAAGATCAAGTTTGTCAAATGCTGTTACTGGCATTAGTGCATGACAACTTTTATATTAAGATATTCCATTCAGCTCACAGGGGAAGACACACATGCAGTGTAGCTCAGGACTACTTAAAAGCACAAGATGCAGGGAACAGTTATTTCAGAGGGAGACAAACCTATGAAGCTAAAGTGCATAACAGAACTAGGCACTTAGCATTTAAATCTGCCTTGCATCTTGCTAACATGTGGATACTGTGTCTTGGTGAAATATTGCTGGCAAAAGATGCTGGTGTGCTGGCCAGACTTGAACTGGAGGCAACAGTTGAAATTGTGGTGTAATTTTTAAGCAAAATTGGAGTTAAGCTCCCTTGCTAACCCTGTCAAAGCATTTCATGTCAGGGTTATGTGCACTAAATTTGTATCAATGTGCTCCATGGCATTTGTAAGACAACTGTGAACATTGGTGTGAGTACTTAGGCATTTTATTTCCCTTTTCACTTGACGATTAACGACTCATCTGCTTATTTTGGGAATGCATTTTTTTTTGATGCACCTAAAATCATGCACAACAGCCTCCATGCCAATTCGATGGTCATTTGGTGGGGAGGAATGGCTTCATAGTCAGGCTGTTCACAAGGCTGCTCAATTTAACACAACACCAAAGTGTTATTTAGGGGCATTCAGGCACACTGAAAGAATTGATTTTAAGACATTGAATTTTTTTAGTTCATATTCAAATCTTATAGACCTCTCCTTCAGCTAGCACATGTGGGGCAACATCAGCAGGTTCCTGCTCTATAGCCATGTTGCTTGGATGTTCCTGTAAATTAAAACATATGTGTAAGTATGCATTTTTGGACCACAATATATGTAAGGATTTCAGAATTGGTCACATGTTGATGTTGTCTTTTTGTTTTTTGAAGCGTTATTAAAATAAAAATATTACTTTTTTGTTAAAGTGGATTCATCTGCTACTTCCGCATCTAAAGGCTGCTGTTTTGAAGGTGGTCGCATTGATTTTTGAACAATAAATATATTATTTTCTGAAGATTTGTAACTGTTTATGCTCTGAGGTTTGTTCGTCTATTTGCATTGATTTGCACACATTTCTCCTTCTATTTTAAAAACAATTAATTTATGGGCAAATTCATAGCTATAATTACCAGTCTGTTGCTGTGCCAGGGGCTTGCCATTGTCGTTCATGTTAAAGCCCTCTATTTTCTCCAGTGGCAGGATTTGTCTAACCTTCTTCTTATATGTTGTTTGCTCTATTACCAGGGGAGGCCCGCCATCTGTGGCTAGAGCAGCCCTCCGTTCCTCAGATATTTTCTCCTTAATTTAATTAACAATGTCATTTTCTGTATTTGCCAACAGTCTGCTTTAAGGGCCCCACTGCATTAACAGCTTTACAGACACCTGTCTGTAGCATTGTTTGTGGCTTATTGGGGTCTTGGCTACCTGGTTCCCCAATATTATTTCACAAAAGGAGATAATATTGATTAAAAGCATGCAGTTTTCATCATATGAAAAACAGTTAGCTCTGCAAGACCTTTTTGCACCCTGGTTAGTCTCATCTGACCCTTCCTCTAAACTTTTCTGAGAGTGCCTCTATTCTTAAAAGATGATGAGAAGGTGGGGTTGTTTTATAGTGAAAATGCATCTTTCCAAAACCAGCACATTTGCACCAAACCGTCATTGGTTTTGGAGATTTAAAACCACCACAAATCAACGGCAGTGTGAAGATACCGGGTGTATCTGGCCCAATGCTACCCACTTCACGCTGGCTGGCCACCCACCCACGGGTGCCTTCCTATGCCAGGGAAATCTACCCAGTACCTTCTAGGATTCGTAATTGTACGGTGTTATATAGGTTACACACAAAGAGGAGTGCTCCATTGGTGTCATTGCTGAAATATAAATACTCGGCCTGGCAGGCTTTTCTTCTGAATTAGCAGTCAAATTGTACGGTGTTATACAGGTTACACACAAAGAGGAGTGCTCCATTGCTAAGTGTCATTGCTGAAATACAAATACTCGGCCTGGCAGTGTAAGAGCACTCTCCTTTATTTTCTCTAGCACCTGTCAGTCGCTATGTAGCGCTCACCTGTATTCTCTCCAGCACCTGTCAGCTGCTAGCCTGGGTTGCGATTAGGAACATCATGTGACCATGTGGTGGTGAATCCGAAATAAAGGGAGGATCTGATATCATACCTGTGTCAGATCAACAGGTTATCCTCCTGACTACTCTTGTGTTCCTATAGCTGCCCGCTGTGGCGTTCTGCTTCGAGTCCTGTATTATTCCTCCGTGAGGTCTCAGCATCTGAACCATGTACCAACTTGGCGTGTTAACCAACTATTCTACTGCTTACTCCAGTGCTCCTCAAACATCTGAACAGTGTACTGACTTGGCGTGTTAACCAACTATTCTACTGCTCACTTCAGTGTTCCGCGGACATCTGAACCGTGTACCGACTTGGCATGTTTAACCAACCATTCTCCTGCTTACTCCACTGCATCGCAGACATTTGAACCGTGTACCGACTTGGCTTGTTTTACCAACTACTCTCCTGCTTACTCCACTGCACCGCAGACATTTGAACCGTGTACTGACCTGGCTCGTTTAACCAACTACTCTCTTGCTTAGTCCACTGCACCGCAGACATCTGAACCGTGTACCAGTCTGGCTCGTTTAGCCAAAGGCTCTCCTGCTCCCTCCATTGCACCGTGGTTATCTGACCTGTGTACCAACCAGTTTGACTACACAACCGCCCACTTATCATCCACCTTGAGTACCTCCGGTCCCCATCCAGCACTCCGCCTGCTCCGTTCTGCTAATCCTTACCTGCTCACCAGTGAATACCACAACCCTCTCAAAGGTATCTACTTCTACTCCTTGTATTGTCAGTTTCACCTATCTCGCTCGCGTCTAGGGGCCAAATCAAGGACCGCGACCTGCAGTTCCCAAGCAGCTAAATCCATCCCACCTTGCGGTGCTTCTTGGCGAAAACAAGGGGCTGTTAGACTCCGTGCCTTGCTAGGTCCTTGCCAATCTAGACCGAGTGCATCCAGAATGTAACAGGCAGGCTTTTCTTCTGAATTAACAGTCAAATTGTACGGTGCTATATAGGTGACACACAACGAGGACTGTTCCATTGCTAAGTGCCATTGCTGAAATACTGTAACGATACTGGTGGTATTATCTGAAGCCCAATAGCCAAGTAGATATCCAGCGAGTAGTCAGACGTTTGCCGGGTTGGTACACAAGAGGGTAGTCAGACGTTTGCCGGGTCGGTACACAAGAGAAGAGTCACAGATGCAAGGTACGGTAGCAAGTAGCAGGAGCTGAGCAAGCAGAATACTCAAGCACATGTCTGACCAGGAAGTGCCATTTATAGGCCAAAACAGGACCCAAGATGGTTTCTCTTTGATGCCAAACTGGCCATCTTCGATAAGGGCAAGTTTGCAAATACAGAGACCTCAAGTGGTCGGAGCTGCAAATGTCAAAGTAATTCCTAACAGTATTCCCCCCTTTCAATAACTTCCTCTGGACGATGCTTTGCAGGGTTTCTCTGGGTATCTTTGATGAAATTCACGCAGCAATCGAGGTACATAGACATTATCTTCTGGTTCCCATGAATTGTCTTCTGGTCCATATGCCTTCCATTATATCAAATACGGAAGTTTATTTGTAAATATTTGTGAATCTAGTACTCTCTCTACCAGAAATTCTTCATGTTCATCCATTTGAACAGGATCTGGAGGAGGCAAGTTGCGACCAGGAAAAGGATTTGAAACTACTGGCTTCAGTAAAGAAACATTAAAGACAGGATGATAGATCCTGGGAGTTCAAGTCGAAAGGCAGATGAACTGACTTGGGCCAAAATTTAAAAGGACCTATATATTTTGGTCCTAATTTAAGAGTAGGCACGCTTAGTTTTAGATTTCGTGTAAAAAGCCAAACATCATCGCCAACATTTAAAATTGGTGCAGCTTTACGATGTCTGTCTGCAATTCTTTTAGAACTGTCCTGTGCATGTGGCAATGTCTCTTTAAATACTTCAAGATTATTCTGTAGTGTCTCAAGTCTGGATGTAACAGCAGGTATGGAAGAATCCCGTAGAAAATTGGGGAGTAGGTTTGGATGATACCCCAAAATTGGCATAAAAAGGACTTTGTCTTGTGGATGAGTGTTGTGAGTTGTTGTATGAGAACTCTGCCATTGGCAGAACATTAATCCACTCATCTTGCAGATGGCAAATGTAGCACCTGGCAAATGGCAAATTGTTCTAATGTCTGATTGGTGTGTTCTGTCTGTCCATTGGATTGAGGATGGAAGGCAGTTGATAATTTGATATTAATATTAAGGGCACTACAAACCTGTTTCCAAAAACTTGAAGTAAATTGTACTCCTCGGTCAGAGACTACATCATTAGAAACTCCATGAAGACGAAAAACTTCCCTGATTAGTAATTCTGCTGTTTCTTTTGCAGAAGGAAGTCCACGACAGGGCACACAGTGAGCCATCTGTGGGAGTCGATCTACAACCACCAGAATTGTAGTCATATCCTTGGATGATGGTAAATCCACAATAAAATCCATGGAGATTGAACCCCATGGACGAGAAACTCCATCTGGCTTGTCGCAGAGAGAGTCTTTTTGCAGACCGAACAAACTCTAGATTCCGGTGGTCAGTAAGCATGGTAATTTGATGTGCAGCACCTTCAAGCAAATGTCTCCATTCAGTAAATGCAGCCACAATGGCTAATAGTTCTTTATTTTCCACATCATAATTTCTCTCCTATTCTCTGTGATAATATTGCCCCTACTGCTAAATCTGAAGCATCTGCCTCAAGGATTAAAGGAAGTTCTGGGTTGGGATATATTTATATGGGATCTGTAGAAAACTTTGTCTTTAAGCAGAGAAAAATGCCCTTTCAGCTTCTGGAGACCAATGGAAAGATGATCCCTTCTTGTTTAGTTGAGTAATTGGTGTCACAATCTTGTAAAAGTCTTTAATGAAACGTCTATAGAAGTTGGCAAACCCTACAAACCTTTGTACCTCTTTTACATTTCTTGGCGCTGGCCCATCTACTATAGCCTGGACCTTGCTAGGGTCCATTTTTAAACCTTGAGTTGAGATGATATAGCCCAAGAACTGAATCTGTGTTTGGTGGAATTCACACTTCTCCAACTTAATGTACAAACAGTGTCTGCGAAGACATTCCAGTACGGTTCGAACTTGTTGATGCTCCTCTTGGGAATTTGAGAAAAGTAGTATGTCATCGAGATAAATGACAACAAATTGATCAATTTAATCATTAAAAACATAATTCATGAAATGTTGGAATGTTGCAGGAGCATTGCACAGTTCAAAGGGCATCACTAGATGTTCAAAATGTCCATATTTACATTGAAAGGCAGTCTTCCATTCATTGCCAGATCATATGCAAATTAAATTGTATGCTCCTCGTAGATCTAATTTGGTAAAAATTCTTGCTGAGCGAATCCTCTCCAGTAATTCTGAAATAAGTGGGAGCGGATAACGATTCTTAATTGTAACTTTATTCAATACTCTAAAGTCAATACATGGTAGTGATGAACCATCCTTTTTCTTCACAAAGAAAATAGATGCACCTGCTGGAGACGTGGAAGGACAAATAAAACCTTTTTCTAAACTTTCATCCACAAAATCCTTGAGGACCTTTAATTCAGGCTCGGCTAATGGATAAATACGTCCAAAGGGTATAGCAGACCCAGGTGACAAATCCACAGGACAATCATAGGGTCTGTGAGGTGGCATTTTGTCAGCATTGTTCTTACTACAGACATCAGAAAAGTCTTTATATTGTGGAGGTAGCTGGTCCAAAACATGAGGAGGGAAACTATATAACTTGCTCACCTTTTCAACAGAGGATTCAGGTCTAGTCTCCGGAGCATATGTTTGTTGGGAAAAATAAATAGTCTTTGATTCCCAGTTAATGGATGGATTATTTGCAGCCAACCAAGGAATTCCCAGAATAATAGGAAACTGGGTAGAGGAGATCAGTAAGAAAGTCAGAGTCTCATGATGGTTTGGCTCAATTACAATGACCAAGGGTTCAGTTTCATGAATAACTGGACCACAGTTCAAAGGAGAACCATCCACAGTTTCCATTAACACTGGTATCTATTTCTCTCTAAATTAAATCTTATTTCTCTTAGCAACATAATGTCCATAAAATTGCCGTTCGCACCAGAGTTCAACATTACTGTACTGGAAATCCAGTGTGCACTGATCTGGAATCGAATTGGAATTGAGAAATGTGAGTAATTATTTCCCTTATTCTTCACAGTTGATGATAAAGAGGAGAGACAAGGAATAATTGCATTTACATGCTGAGGAATGTCGGAAATCACAGACTCCTGATCTGAAAAGTCTGCATCTGCTAAGCTAGCCACTGTCTTCTGAGGTCTTTTAGGACAATTTGAGACATAATGTTCTGGTTTGCCACAATAAAGACACAATTTCTCTTGATGTTGTTGCTCCTTTCTCTCATTGGAACTACGTTTGTGAAGTCTACTTGCATGGGTTCAGACTCAAATTCCTTAGTGGATTTTACCCCAGAATTCCCATAATAGTTTGAAGTTGTGGGTTCTAGATAACTGGGGAATGTCCAGATTAAGGCCTTCCTTTCTTGTCGTCTCTCAATCAGTCGAGCATCAAGTCGAATGCAATGGTTAATGAAAGGCTCAAGTTTAGTGGGTGCCTCTGCTCGGGCTAATTCATCTTTAATGGTCTCAGAAAGTCCCTTATGATTAGAGATGGGCGGGCTCGGTTCCCCGAGAACCGAACCCACCCGAACTTTGCCTATTTGAGTACCGAGGCGAGCAGGCTCGGTACTCTCCCGACCGCTCGGATTCCAGATTTCTGGCTGTCAAAAGTACTATCTGTCAGCAGACTTCAAATATAATATTTAGCACAACAAAGTGCTTTTTGGGTGTCCCCCATTATTTTGCATTAATATTGCTGGCTGTCAAAAGTCATATTTGTCAGCAGTATCTAAAACAATTTGTAGCATTACAAGTGCGTTGGGCTCATAATGGATTCTAAGCAGTCCACATATGAGCAGAATCAGAAACCAGGTTCTGTCACCAGTCCTGATGGTAGTGTTCCCAGTACGTCATCTGGGAAAGGCGATGTCAAACTACACAGTCTTTTGAAATCAGTCCAAAAAACACACACCCAAAAAAAAATTACCGCGTTGAAGCGCAAAAGAAGTGTAACTGAGGAAAAGTTAAGTGCCGATAAAAAAAAATTGCCAACATACCATTCTTTACACACAGTGGCAAAGAGAGAATGAGGTCTTCACCTTTGTCTATTAGTGGCAGATCAAAAACTGTTACCGAGCCTACGAGTGGTGCAAAACTACTGTTACGGGTCAAAGCCGAGCTGCAAGATAACAGTAAGGCATTAGAGGATAATGTTTGCTCTGAATCACAAATGACACCAATCCCTGTGGATAGTCCATCCAACAGTGGGATGTCTAATCGTGAGCATTCTGTTAGTGTACCCATAAAGAGGGACCCTTTCAGCAGTTCTGCTGATGTGTGCCTGAACAGCCCGAGTGTAGCCAGTGATACACAAATTGAGGATGCCACTTTGGAAATAGAAGAGGATGAGGGGGAGATTTGTGGACGAGACGAGGGCGCTAATGAGGATGTTGATGAGGTTGTTTGTGTCAGTCCTGCACCAGTGGCAGCAGTTCTGGCACGTGACAAGAAAAAGGCCATTGTCATGCCAGGCCATAAAATAAAAAAATCCACTTCTTATGTGTGGAATTATTTCTACCCCAATCCAGACAACAACTATATAGCCATTTGTAGTGTATGTCAAGCCACAGTTAGTTGAGGGAGGGACCTTAACCATCTTGGAACCTCGTCTATGTTACGCCATTTGACGAGAGTTCATGGCAAAGTGTTGGGAAAAGCTGAAAGTTCTTCCAAAAAAATTACAAGCACTCCATCATCAGCTAGAACCCTCCGCTCACTGACATCCCGACGGCTACAAAATACACCCACCACACCATCCTCATCAATATCCTCAGTAGTGCTCGGAGTTAGCCCTGCATCCCAATTATTAAGGCTGAATGACTTCTGCACTATTATTGATTCATCTGAAGAAAGCGTTAGCCCCACTGCTGCTGCTGTTGATGCTACTGGGGGTGAATCGTCAGCCCAGAGGAAGGCCAAGAAAAAGAGCAGTCCTACATTTCAACTATTAACTGTGAAACAATCATTTGATAGGGGAAGCAAATATGACAGCAGTCACTCAGTTGCCAAGTGAATTACAGACGCCATGGCTGCCATGTTAGTGTTAGATCTGCATCCAAGCTCCACAATAAACGCAGCTGGTTTTTCACAGTTAATTGAGGTTTTGTGTCCGCGTTACAGAATTCCACCGCGACACCATTTTTCCCGTAAAGCTATTCCACAACTATACCAAAAAGTGTGTAAAAATGTAGGGATTATGCTGAAAAATACCATTCTGACCACTGTCCACTTAACCACAGATATGTGGACAAGTGGAAGTGGTCAAACCAAAGACTATATGACTGTGACAGCCCACTGGGTTGGTCATTCACCTTCACCAGCAGGCACAGCAGCAGCATGTACACCACTACGTAACATTTGTCACAGGCAGGCCACTCTTTGTATCACCGGCTTCACTAACAGGCATACAGCTGACAATTTGTTACGTAAACTAAGAGATGTGATTGATACATGGCTTATACCACTTGGACTCTCCCCAGGATATGTCATTTCTGATAACGCCAACAATATAGTGCAAGCATTACAGCTGGGTGATTTCCAGCACATTCCCTGTTTTGCTCACACCATCAACTTGGTGGTGCAGAGCTTCCTACGAAGTAAATGTGAGGTGCAGGAGATGCTTTCGGTGGCCCGTAAGATTTCAGGCCATTTCAGGCATTCGGCCACAACATGGAGGATATTGCAGCAGCTCCAAGAGCAGTTTAACTTGCCCTGCCACCAACTTAAGTAGGAGGTGGTAACTAGGGGGAATTCCACCCTGTACATGCTGCAGAGGATGGAGGAACAGCGCAAAGCCATACAAGCGTATTGCACAAGCCATGACATTGGGAAAGGAGGGGGCATGTATTTCAGTCTTGCACAGTGGGGAATCCTTTCAGTGCTGTGCAAGGTGCTGAAACCATTTGAAGTTGTGACGCGTGAAGTGAGTGCAGATTCTGCTAGTTTGAGCCAAGTCAGACTATTGAAAAAACAGCTTGAGAAACTGAGGGAGGAGATGAAAGAAAGCAATTCCGCAAAGTATGTTGGCCTTGTTGATCAAGTACTTAATTCGCTTTACAATGATCCTCGAGTTATTAAGATCTTGAGCTCGGATCAGTACGTTTTGGCCACTGTGCTTGATCCAAGGTTTTAGACCTACATTGAGTCTTTGCTTCAAAATGAACGAGATGTGAACTTTTGCAAGGAGCTATTGCTCAGCAAGTTGTCCGCTGAACTGGGCCTTGGCTTGCCAATGTGTCCTCCTTCAGTTTCTCAAGCAGCTGCTGCTCGTAAAAAATAGAATTTTCCAAAAAAAAGCAGGGAGGACGCAAAGGGCAGACCAGAACAGTTTAACATCTGGGCTGGTTTGAAGAATTTTTCTAAAAAATGTGTGACCTTGCCCATAACTCCATCCAATATGAGTATTAACATGCAAAGGATGGTGGAGGATTACTTTCAAGAGTTAGTTGATATGGAAATGTCAGACAGTCCCTTTCCTTACTGGGAAGAAAAGCAGGCCATTTGGAAACCCATGTACAAACTTGCTTTGCAATACTTAAGCTGCCCACCCTCCAGTGTGTACTCTGAACGAGTGTTCAGCACAGCAGGGAACTTAGTCAGTGATCGCCGTAGAAGGTTGCTTCCCAAAAATGTGGAGAAAATGATGTTTATAAAAATGAACTACATCTTCCACGAGGAAGGCCTTCGCCATCCAAGAAATTCAAGCACTGACTGTTCTCTAATGGCGGATTCAAGCGGCGATGAATTGATAGTCTGTGATGATGACATACACACTGTTGAGGGTGAGGATGAAGCTGAAGATGATAAAGATAACATCTTTTTAAAACTTTCTATGTAAGTGTAGGGTGCAATCTACCCCTCAAAGAGGAAAGGGACTTGGGGCATTTCCATATCACGTACCGTCTTGAAAGGCTGCTGTTTGGGCAATTTCTCCTTAAGGGTAGGGTGTCATAGACAGAGTGACCCCAAACTGGCTTTCTCCATCTCAATTAATATTGTACAGTCTATAACGGCTGAATTTTTTTGTATTTTATATAAGTGAAGGGGGGCCTAGAGAGACAGAAACCAAACTGGCTTTCTCCATTTCAATATTAATTTTGTACAGTCTATAACGGCTGAATTTTTTTGTATTTACAACAACTGGAGGGGGGCCTAGAGAGACAGAAACCAAACTGCCTTTGTCCATTTCTTTACATATTTAAGTATAAGTGTAGGGTGTAATATACATCCAAAGACGATGGCTGCATTGCCAATATTCATAGATGGAGAGGAAGACAATCTAGATTGTGTGTAGAATTAATGAAGGCCTACGAGGAAATAAACAGTTTTTTGGATAATTTATTAGCTTTACAATTACATTACTTATCCTAGAAACAGGTGGAGCACTAAAATTGGTTATTTTAGGGCCAAAAACATTGATTTTTAATGAAAATAGCAAAACAAAACCAAACAAAACCAAAACCAAAACCAAAACATGCAAGGGTGGTTTTGCAAAACCAAAACCAAAACACGAAGGTAATCCAGATCCAAAACCAAAAACAAACCTAAAACACGGGGGTCAGTGAGCATCTCTACTTATGATAGACAGACTGCTGCACCTCAGAATTCCAAGTAATGTCAAGGACCCATCTTCGAAAATCTGCAGTATATTCCACAACTGAGCGTCTCCCCTGACGTAATTTCAATAATGTTTTTTCAGCAGTATCTTTCCGGTTCGGATCATCAAAGGTTTGTTTCATTACTTTGAGAAAGTCATTAAATTTCTCTAATATTGGTTTCGATATAGGAAGAAGCCCATGCAAGTTTGATATCCTTAAGTAGCAAAAGCATACACCAGACCTTTGACTTATCAGAGTGGAAATGGGACTCATACAGTTAGAAATGCAGCTAATTGATAAATCCGCGAAACTTTTGAGGGTTCCCTCCAAACTGAGCTGCTGGGAGAGGGAGAGCAGCAGGGGATGGTGCAGTTACAGGCACTTGTGGTGACCCTTTTTTCAACTCTAGATACGTTCCTCGTGTTGAGACAGTCTAATTAGAAATTCCTGGAAACCACTATGAACATCACAAGATTTTTTGAGATAACTTTATACTCTTAACCTGTGATTCGAGAGCCAAAAATGTGTTCTTCAGGAATTTCAGCTCCTCCTGGCATTCAATTAGCACGGTGGTTAAACTTGCTAAGTGCCGCTTACTAGGTATATCTTCGGCGGGGTCCCTTTCGTGGCTTGAGTATCCTGTAACAATACTGGAGGTATTATCTGAAGCCCAATAGCCGAGTAGATATCCAGCGAGTAGTCAGACATTTGCCGGGTCGGTACAAAAGAGGGTAGTCACAGATGCAAGGTAGGGTAGCAAATAGCAGGAGCTGAGCAAGCAGAATACTCAAGCACATGTCTGAACCAGGAAGTGCCATTTATAGGCCAAAACAGAAAGATGGTTTCTCTTTGATGCAAAACTGGACAACTTGGATAAGGGCAAATCTAAGGGGAAGTTTGCAATACAGATCACCTCCAGTGATCGGAGGTGCCAATGTCAAAGTAATTCATTACAAATACAAATACTCAGGCTGGCAGGCTTTTCTTCTGAATTAGCAGTCAAATTGTACAGAGTTATATAGGTTACACACAAAGAGGAGAGCTCCATTGCTAATTGTCATTGCTGAAATACAAATACTAGGCCAGGCACGTTTTTCTTCTGAATTTGCAGTCAAAGTATACAGTGTTATCAAAATGGATTCTCTGCAGTACACAGAAGAGCAGGAGATATAAGCAGCTGCTGGCACCAGTCACAATGATAGTAATCCTTCAACGTCATCTGGTAAAGCCTATGTAAAATTGAATAGTGTTTTTAAGTCCAGGAAACAAAAATGTAAAAAAACACTTTTTACCTTGGTCAAAAAAAAAGACCTGTAATTCAGGCAAAGTTATCTGCAGAAAAAGGATGTTGATGAGGATGATGTTGTTTGTGTAAGCAGTGCCGTAACTAGACATTTTAGTGCCCTGGGCGAGACAGGGCACCGGCACCCCCCATCTAAGTGGGAGTGACATTTGCCAAGTGGGTGTGGCCAACCTAATGTGGGGGGAACTGAAAGAATTCTGTTACACATATTTGCAAATGCATGACCATTTAAAGTATGCAAATATATATACCGAAAGGTATTCTAATATTTCATGCACTTAATACTCAAATAAGAACAGTAAAAGAGATACACAAAACTATATTGTTATAAGAAAGAGTTTTAAAATGTTAAAGAAAAAAATATTAAAGAATACCTTACCTGATAAAAATCTGTTATTTAATATTATATTCCATTATGCCACAGTAATGGCTCTCTTCATCACACTCTGCGATGCAGCCTTTTTTTTTGCTCCTCAAAACACTGCGATGCAGCTTTCTTGGCCCCTCAAAACACTCTGCCATGCTGCCCCTTGCTCCGTTCCTTCACTTACCTTTTATATATTCTCATCCCTTCTTGTCGCCGACTCCTGTCTTCGCCGCTCCTCATTGACGTCACGCCTGACATTCAGTGCGGGCAGGGCCATCTTTTCCATTGGGCACGATGGGCAGGTGCCCGGGGGCCCCATGGGCAAGAGGGCCCCATAGGCAGGGCTCTTAATTAGAATAAATAATCCTGCAAAAGAAAACACCTGCAAAAAAACCTTCAAGGGTCACTGAGCAAGTACATCTATCTATCTCTATATATCTATATCTGTATCTCTATACATCTATATCTATCTATCTATATCTATCTACTATATAAATGCCTAGTGGCGTGTGAAAAAAAAAAAAAACAAGCTGCAGCGCCACCTGCTGGGCAGAGTTATACACTGACCTATATATTTCTTGAAGGAGAAGTGACAGTTGGGAGTGGTTGGTGGTTGCCGGGGGTGACAGTGGGGAGTTTTTAACACCTTAAGTAGCTTGATTTGACTAGAATGCATGAGTATCATGCACGGGTTAACTGACCTACTAAATTCTTAGTGTGTGTGGAAAAAAAACCTCAAAAAGGGCTGAAATTTGGTATACTGACATTATTGACGAGTTGAGGGGTCAAACTCATTTTCGTAAGGTAATTTTACCTCATGAACACACATGTGTACAGTGGCGGATACAGGGGGGTGCATTCGGGGCAATCGCCCCCCCCCCCCCCTAGCAGGGGTTTGCTGCCGACGGCTGCACAGTATGTGCAGGTCCGTTTGGCAGTGACAGTGTGCTGCCCGGCTGCTCTGATTGTGTTTTAAACACAATCAGAGCAGTCGGGCAGCACACTGTCCCTGCCTGTCACTGCCGAGCGGACCTGCACATACTGTGCAGCCCCCGGCAGCCTCAGTAATCGGAAAGGGGGCGTGGCCTAAATCGCCCCGCCCTAACATCCCCCCGGGGAACATTTTCTAGATCCGCCCCTGCATGTGTAACGGCGTGTGTTGGTGTGTGTGTGTCTGTAGAAAAAACTATTTTCTCAGAAAGGGCTCATCCGAATGACCTGAAATTTGGTATACTGACATTATTTGACAAAAAATGCATGAGTATCATGCACGGGTTAACTTGTCTATCTATATATATATATATATATATATATATATATATATATATATGTAGGGGCCCCGGTGCACTGCTTTGCCCGGGGGCCCATAATGTTGTTAAGATGGCCCTGAGTGCGGGCAGAGCAGGTGCCGACGCCACAGAGAGGTGATTGTTTTATTTTTTTCAAGGAGGCTTGAAGGAACCAATGTAATATAGGAGAGAGACAGAGACAGAGAGAGAGAAAAAGAGAGAGAGAGACTCTTCATACACTGATGTTTCTTTTAAATATGCCTGTACATCTTACAGTCTTAAAGGTTAGGCACAATAGTAACACCTCCTAGGTTGTAGCAAGGCGCTTTATTTTGCCAAGGGTTTGGGTCACAAAAATCCATGTCCACCTAACAAGCAATGAACAAAAACAATCCAGAAAATACAAGTGTTATAATCTTATCACCAACAAAACACAAACATATAGTTATGTATGCACCCAGCGACACAAAATACTATAATAGGAAAGTTTAGTTCTTCTATAATATTAATTACAAGAAGACCGTTTCTTAAAGTTTAAATACAGGTAAAAAACCCTGGAGCAATCAGTGCACAGGTGGACTTGATGTATTGCCATCTCTGAAGACTATTAAATTGTGTCAATTGCTTTCGAACTAAATACAGCAGTCCGGTGTTTCAAACGGCAGGGGGGGGGGGGGTGAGAGAGAGAAAGTGATTCCCCTTCACCAGCAGGAACAGCAGCAGCATGTACCCAAGTACGTCACATTTGTCAGAGGCTGCTACTCTGTGTATCACCGGCTTCACTAAGAAGCAAACAGCTGACAATCTGTTACAAAAACTAAGGGGTGTCATTGCAACATGGCTTATCCCGCTTGGACTCTCCGCAGGATATGTAATTTCTGATAAGGCCATCAATATTGTGAGAGCATTACAGCTGGGTGGATTCCATCACATTCCCTGTTTTGCTCACACAATAAACTTGGTGGTGCAGAGCTTTTTAAAAAAATAACAGGGATGTGCAAGAGATTCTGTCTGTGGCCCGTAAAATATCTGGACATTTCCGGCATTCAGCAACAGCGTGCAGGAGACTGTAGCAGCTGCAAGAGCAAATTAATTTGTCTTGCCACCAACTGAAGCAAGAGGTGGTGGCAAGGTGGAATTCCACCCTGTATATGCTTCTGCAGATGGAGGAACAGCGAAAAGCCATCCACGCTTATTCCACAAGCCATGACATTGGGAAAGGAGGGGGGCTGTATTTTAGTCAAGCGCAGAGGAGAATATTTTCTGTGTTGTGCAAGGTGCTGAAACCATTCGTAGTAGTCACATGTGAAGTGAGTTCAGACACTGCTAGCTTGAATCAAGTGATTCCCTTAATTAGACTTTTGGAAAAGCAGCTTGAGGAACTGGAGGAGGAGATTAAACAAAGCAATTACGCTAAGTATTTCGGACTTGTAGATCAAGTACTTTATTCACTTCGCCAGGATCCAAGAGTTATCAAAATCTTGAAATCGGATCACTACATTTTGGCGACAGTGCTTGATCCTCGGTTTAAGAGCTATGTCTTCTCTTTGTTTCCAACTGACCCAGATCTGAAGAGATGCAAGGAGCTCCTGGTGAGCAAGATGACAGCTCAAGTGTTACATGACAGGAGGGTATCTCCTCCTTCAGTTTCTCACTCAACTGCTGCTAGGAAAAAACGTAGCTTTCCCAAGAGACCAAGGGATGATGCAGATGAATCAGCACTAAATTTTGACATCTGGTCTGGTCTAAAAGAATTGACCAAAAAATGTGACACCGCTGCTGTAAATCCACCTGATCCTACTATCAGCATGCAAAGGATGGTGGAGGATTATTTTCACAACAGCATAGAAATAGACAGATCAGACAGTCCCTTTACATACTGGGAGGAAAAAAAAAGGAATTTGGAGACTCATGTACCAACTCGCTTTGCACTGCCTAACCTGCCCACTCTCCAGTGTGTACTCAGAAAGAGTTTTCAGCACAGTCGGGAATCTTGTCAACGATCGGCGTAGGAGGCTACTTCCTGAAAATGTGGAAAAGATGATGTTCATAACAATGAATTTCAAGTTCCACGAGAACGGCCTTTCCTGCTAATTACATCCAAATACTGAGACTTCTGTAATGGTGGATTCCAGCGATGATGAATTAATAATGTGTGAGGATGATGTACACACTGACGAGGGTGAGGATGAGGCTGATGATGATGACAGCAACATCTTACCACAGTAGAGTTCTTTAACAGCACTGTTACCTTCGGTGCGTTAAGGCCATTGTTATCTTGTTTTGTGGGTGCCCAAACAAACCAAGCACATCACCCACAATGAGTGGCACTTTTGTGGCTGAAGTGCTTGGTTTGTTAAAGTGTGCATGTCCTTTTTAAGATCCAACATAAGGGTGGGTGGGAAGGCCCAAGGACAATTCCATCTTGCACACCTTTTCTTTTCTGCCACTGCTGTCTCCCAATGTGTCCTAGATGTGCTAGGAACTGCCGTGTGTTTGAGTCATTGCTCTATTGCTTAGCATCAAGCCAGATTGCTGCTGTACTTGTCCGAAAGTGTATGAAAATAATATTGTGACCTGTGAGGTGGTCAAAATTGACTGCAAATGACTTGAAATTAGCGTTATTGAGGTTAATAATAATGTATGATCAAAAAAAAGAGCAAAATTATGTGATTTTAGCATATTTTAGAAATTTTTCTAAAAAATACAGATCCAAAACCAAAACCAAAACACACGAGGGTGGTTTTGCCAAAACCCAAACCAAAACACGAAGCTAATCTAGATCCAAAACCAGTTCACAGGGGTCAGTGAGCATCTCTAATTTTAAGTCTCAAATAAGATTTTGCTGTCAATCTCGAGCGATTTGCAGCGAGTGTCCGTGTTTAATTGTAAAATCACCATTTTCAAACCAATACTCATTTCTGATTGGTTGGAAGTTTTACATGCAAAACTCCTGTGATTTTGATCTAACATTATAAAAAGCAGGCTTCTTCCTTATTTGAGTTTATAGGAGTGTCAGGAGCATAGAGAGAACAGATTATAGTGCAGGAGAGAGGTGAATTTTTGTTAAGGAACGTGGAAGGTGAAATTTTTTCTTTATTATTATTTGATTTACCTGCCCTTGTTTGTCTTATTGTCTGTGTGTTTATTAATATATTTTTGGGTGAGTGTTTTCTCATAGCGTACATCTACAGATCTAATGCCACTCCAGTTGTAATATCCATTCCTGTGTCTACATATGTTTGGCAGTTCTTCAGGGATGAGAGGCGGTATCCACAGAGGAGAAGGAGAATAAAAATGTAGCATGAGCAGACATGGTTAAATAATGTAGAGTTCAATGACAGCACTGTTGGGCTTAAGGTAGCTAAGCTATTGGTAGCTTGTTTTGTGGAGGCCCAAAGAAACCAAGCACTTCAGCCACAAAAGTGACACTCCTTGTCGCTGGAGAGCTTGGTTTGTTAAACTGTATATGTCCTTTTCAATATCTTACATAATGGTGTGTGGGAGGGCCCAAGGACAATTCCATCTAGTGCCACTTTTCTTTTTTTCTGCCACTGCTTTGTGGCAATGTTTCCTAGATGTGCTATGGGCTGCTGTGTGTTTGTGTCGTTGCTCTGTTGCTTAACATCAAGCCAGCTCACTTCAGTCTTTGTCCGAAAGTGTATGAAAATAATATTGTGACCTGTGAGGTGGTCAAAATTGACGGAAATTACTGGATATTAGTATTATTGAGGTTAATATTAATGTAGGAACAATTTTAGCATATTTTGGCAATTTTTCTAAAAAATATAGATCCAAAACCAAAAACATGTGAGGGCTGTTTTGCCAAAACCAAAACATGAACTTAATCCAGATCCAAAACCATAACCAAAACACTGGGGTCAGTGAACATCACTAATAAAAACACAAAACACCAAAAAAAGCAAGACAACACGTTGCCTACACAACCTAAGAGAAGCCTGGTGCTGGGGATGGGGTTGGGTACCTTACCATGACTACGAAGATGACGACAACAGTTTCCCCGACCTGAAAAAGTGCGAAGCTGTCAATCACAACAGACTGTTAAGCCCGAATGTTTTAAATACACCCCTGCAACAATCCAGACAAATGAAAATGCTAGCACCAAAAAATGAAGTTAGTTTTAAGGACGATATTGTTATTCGTGCTATTAAATGTAGAAGCCTTGATAAAAATCGTTGAATTACCAGATATACCTTTCTTTTGAATGAACAGAGTGTTTCCTTACAAGTTTGTCTGGGTCCCATAATAGTTGTTATGCCGGTAGTTACACAACTATGCTGCGTCCCATCTGGTGCTAAATCTAATATACATAGTCTTGTCAATTGCCAGATCTATCTATCTATTGTCAACTCTAACATGCAGAGCCAAATCTGGTGCCAAGTCTAATATGTAGAACTATATGTGATGATATGTATATACAAAGATATATCTGGGGGTAAATGTATCAATTTGTTGCAATATTGAATTTCTAGTGATTTTTTCAGGCCCCAAAATGAAATTAAAAAGCATTAACATTAAATAAATAGGCTTATTTGCACCAAGCCAACCCTAATTTCTAATTAATAACATTTACATTTATTAAATAAGTCTATTTCCTTTTTTAGATCTTACTGTAAATAGACTTGTGGGGTATATTTACTAAACTGTGGCATTGAAAAACTGGAGATGTTGCCTATAGCAACCAAAAAGATTCTCGCTGTCATGTTATAGAATGTACTAAATAAATGATAACAAGAACCTGATTGATTGCTATAGGCAACGTCTTCACTTTTTCAAACCCGCAGTTTAGTAAATATATCCCCCTAGACTTCCTCACTCAGATTGTTGTCATCACCTGAACAAACTGCAAGACTTATCCGGTTTATATTTTCTCTCTCTGAGTTTGTACTGCTCCTCTCACTCAAAACACCATGCTGTTAAATATGCCAGTGTCTCAGGGGTGTGGCTTGGACTAGCATAGAATAGTCTGTGTGTCACCTACTCTGCTGCACTGATTCAGTATTATTATCCTGTGCCTGCAGACCTAGTCTATCTACTTATGGCATTTTCACCTGCTATTGATTTCCACTCCTTATAGAACCACATTGCAAGGTGTGACCCTCTGCTGTAAATAGGAGGCTTATGGCCAAGATTGTTGGTGCTGGCGGCTTCAGTGTTATAGATGGCAGCAGGTGAAATATCCTGTTGGATGTCCTCAATCCTGCAGTCCTTAGCGGCTCTGTTGATAAGTCACTGGGATCCACAACCCCAGTTTGGAGCTCTGGCACTCCCCGCCTTCCAGTATCTGTCCTGATGCGGAGCGGTGATTGGTGAGTTTTAGCCATTTTGCTCCTCTTAGTACTAACTTGCCAGTCCTCACCTGATCCAGGAGCATGAACAGGATACAGGGAGAGATGTGCCCCTCACAAAGTTCTGATTATCTACTATCGTACTCAAACTCCCTATACCAACAAATGTAGACACATATCGATCTCGCTCTTCTCCATCACATCAGGGCTCATATCACTCTGATCAGCTATAGCTACAACCTCTGAGGTCTGTGGTCTCAATTTTGGGCTGAAAGCATTATTTTGGAAACACATATACCCCTACATCTCCTAGCTGCCTGTTATATTGTGTATATGCTTGGCACCTTCTTCATAGCAGCTATTCTTGGTGCAAACCCCCCCCCCCCTTCCTCTTTAACACCATCAATTTGCAGTCTCCTGCTGCCGTGAAAGGGAAGACACCTTCTAGCCACTCAAGTGATCTTACATAACCCTGAAAATATTCCACCTTTTTTACAAGCCCCAGTGATACCTTAGTACTTTTGCTGTTTATTTTCGTTGGATTTAGATGACTACTGTTTTATAAACAATGCAAATAAATCATTTGATATATCTATTGGCTGAATGATTTTCATTCCTTGGCACTTGTACAAAATCACTGCTTGTATATACTGGACTTGAATTGGTGAATGCTCTGCCCTCTGGTGGCACAAGACATTACTACATCTGAAAATATCAGAAAAATATAATTAACCTCAATTGGTGCTGCATATTATTGTCCCCTAAAATAAACAATATTGTGTCATCAAAAGTCCATAAGAAATCCGATGAACCTTCAACTTTATTTCATTCAATCTGAATCTCCAAAGCATCGGAAAAAAAGGAAAAAATACATATAGTGTAGTATATTGATACAATAAACCTTGAATGTAAATTCAGATGTGATTAGTGGAGCAACATCATATATTATGTATAGCTGAACCACCAACATAAATATAAAACAATCAGTGAATAATGAATATTGAATGAGCCACCAAATAATTATGAAAATATTGAACACCAAGGGTCTGATTCATTAAGGTAAATTGAAAAAAATGAGCAATTTTGCACCTTGGCAAAACCATGTTGCATTGGAGGGGGATGTAAATTTAAAATGTGGTGGCAGATTTATAGTTGGGGTAAGGCATGTTCTAGATCAACTTTTAATTTCAGTGTACAAATAAAGCTATCAAGTATTTGTGTGCTAGATGAAAAACAGCCAGTATTTGTCTTATGTGCAAAATAATAAACTAATTTGCAACCCTTGCATTGTAACATGGATTTGTCCTACTTTCCTTAATAAATCAGGCCCCAAATCTGAAGAGATCTTCTTAGAAGCTCCCCCTCATGTGAATGTGCTTACTTGATCATAAGTAAAGAAGTTCACTGACCCCCGTGTTCTGGTTTTGGCTTTGTTTTTGGATTTGGATTAACTTTGTGCAAAACTGCCCTCATGTATTTTGGTTTTGGTTTTGGATCTGTAGTTTTTAGATAAATTGCTAAAATATGCTAAAATCACATAATGTTGCTATTTTGAGCCTACATTATTATTTACCTCAATAACACTAATTTCAAGTCATTTGTAGTCAATTTTGACCATCTCACAGGTCACAATATTATTTTCATACACTTTCGGACAAATACTGCAGTGATCTGGCTGGATGGTAATCGACAGAGCAATGACTCAAACACGGCAGTTCCTAGCACTTCTAGGAAACATTGCCAGACAGCAGTGGCAGAAAAGAAAAGTGGTGCAAGATGGAATTGTCCTTGGATCATGAAACCAGTTATGGTTCATTTGATTGCTCCTCCCGTTTCTTGAATAACTCTACAGCTTATACATGGCAACGAGCGCTGACCCCCCTGGGATGCATGCTTCTATCAGAGCAATCCAGGGTGCCAGACAATACACTAAAAAAGAGCCATTGTAATTCCCAGCAAAAAGCAAGTTCATCACTGAGCTTCAAATCGGCCACAATTCCGATATAGTTAGGTACCTTTGATGTAAAGTGCAGATTACAAACATTTGATGAAAAATCAGCAAAGTGGAAGGTAATACATATACACCTCTATTTAGACATCCATGCTTACATGACTTCTGCAAGCAACGTTGTTCTTTGTTAATAAAAATTTTGCCTTCATACCATTCAAAATAATTAAAAATAATCCTCCACCATTCTTTGGATGTTGATAGTTGATAGTAGGATTAGGTGGAGTTACAGCAGAGGTGTCACTGTTTATGGTCAATTCTTTTAGACCTTTTTTCCTAGCAGCAGTTGAGTGAGAAACTGAAGGAGGAGATGCCATCCTGTCATGTAACACTTGAGCTGTCATCTTGCTCACCAGGAGCTCCTTGCAATTCTACAGATCTGGGTCAGTTGGAAACAAAGAGAAGACATAGCTCTTAAACCGAGGATCAAGCACAGTTGCCAAAATGTAGCGACCCAATTTCAAGATTTTGATAACTTTTGGATCCTGGTGAAGCGAATAAAGTACTTGATCTACAAGTCCGACATACTTAGCATAATTGCTTTGCTTCATCTCCTCCTTCAGTTTCTCAAGCTGCTTTTCCAAAAGTCTAATTAAGGGAATCACTTGACTCAAGCTAGCAGTGTCTGAATTCAATTCACAGGTGACTACTTCGAATGGTTTCAGCACCTTGCACAACACAGAAAATATACTCCACTGCACTTGAGTAAAATACATCCCCCCTCCTTTCCCAATGTCATGGCTTGTGGAGTAAGCGTGGATGGCTTTTCACTGTTCCTGCATTCACAGAAGCATATACAGGGTGGAATTCCACCTTGCCACCACCTCTTGCTTCATTTGGTGGCAGGGCAAATTTAATTGCTCTTGCAGCTGCTGCAATCTCCTACATGCTGTTGCCGAATGTTGGAAATGTCCAGATATTTTACGGGCCACAGACAGCATCTCCTGCCCACCTCTGTCATTTTTTAAAAAGCTTTGCACCACAAAGTTTATTGTGTGAGCAAAACAGGGAATGTGAGGGAATCCACCCAGCTGTAATGCTCTCATAGCATTGGTTGCGTTATCATAAATGACATATCCTGAGGAGAGTCAATGCGGGATAAGCCATGTTGCAATGTCATCCCTTAGTTTTTGTAACATATTGTCTTTGTGAAGACAGTGATACACAGAGTAGCCTGACTCTGACAAATGTGACGTCCTTAGGTACATGTTGCTGCTGTTCCTGCTGGTGAAGGCGGATCCCCAACCCAGTGGGCTGTCACAGTCATATAATCTTTAGTTTGCCCAGTTCCGCTTGACCACATATCTGTGATTAAGTGTACAGTGGTTAGAATGGCATTTTGTAGCCCAATAATTACATTTTTATGAACCTTCTGGTAGAGGTGAGAAATAGCTTTTCTAGTGAAATGGTGTCGTGATGGAATTTGGTAACAGGGACACAAGACCTCAATTAACTGTCTAAAACCAGCTACATTAATAGTGGATATTGGATGCAGATCTAATACTAGCATAGTTGCCATGGCGTCTGTGATCCGCTTTGCAACTGGGTGACAGCTTTAACACTTGCACAGGATTGTTTAACAGTCAATTGTTGTAAACTTCTAGTCTTCTTCTTGGTCTGCTTCTGGAATGAAGATTCACCCCCAGCAGCAGCAGTAGTAGGACTAACGCTCAACAATTCTTGTGAGGAACCCAGGATAGTGGAGGAGTCATCTAGCTTTACCAACTTGGATGCAGGACTAACTCTGATCGCTACTGAGGATATTGATGAGGATGGTGTTGTGGGGATAGATTGCAGGCGTCGGGATATAGGTGAGAGAAGGGTCCTAGCTGATGATGGACTGCTTGTTTTTATTTTTTTAGCACAAGTTTCTGATTTTCCCAACAACTTGCCATGAACTCGTTTCAAATGGCGTAACATGGATGAGGTTCCTAGATGGTTAAGGTCCCTACCTCTACTGATTGTGGATTTACAAACGCTACAAATGGCTAGACAACTGTTGTCAGGATTTGGGTAAAAATAATTACAAACATAAGAGGTGGATTTTTTGGTCTTATGTTCAGGCATGACAATGGCCTTCTTCTTATCACGTGCAAGAACTGTTTCCGCTGGTGCAGGACTTACACAAACAACATCATCCTCATCAACATCCTCATTAGCGCCCTCGTCGGCTACACAAATATCCCCCTCATACTGTTGCAATTCCAAAGTGGCCTCCTCAATTTGTGTATCTCCCGCTACACTTGGGCTGTTCAGGCACACATCTGCAGAAATGCTGAAAGGGGCCTTCTTTATGGGTACACTATCTGAATGGTCAGAATTACACATAGCACTCGTGGACAGACTCTCCTCAGGGATTTGTGTCATTTCTGAATCTGAACATGCATTTTCCTCTAATGCCTTAATGTTTTCTTCCATTTCTACTTTTATATGTAAAAGTATTTGGACACCACTTTTGGAGTCTGAAGCACAAGGTCTTGCTTGGTCACGACTGACCTTACAAGAAGATGCCTCAGTGACAGTTGTAGAACTAGCACTCATAGACAAAGGTGAAGGCCACATTATTTCCTTGCCACTGCGTGTGTAGAATGGCGTGTTGGCAATTATTTTTTTTTGCAGATAACTTTGCCTGGATTACAGATCTTTTTTTCTTGACCAAAGTGAAAGATGTTTTTTTACATTTTGGTTTCCCTGACTTACAAAAAGTATGCACTTTAATATAGGCTTTACCAGATGACGTAGAGGGATTACTATCATCATGACTGGTGCCAGCAGCTGCTTGGTGCTCCTGCTCTTCTGTCTACTGCTGTGAATCCATTTTGATAACACCATACACTTTGACTGCAAATTCAGAAGACCAAGCCTGCCAGCCCTATTATTTCTATTTCAGCAATGACAATTAGCAATGGAGCAATGGAGCACTTCTCTTTGTGTGTTACCTAAATAACACCGTACAATTTGAATGCAGAATTACACCAAGCCTGCCAGCCCTAGTACTTGTATTTCAGCAATGACAATTAGCAATGGAGCTCTTCTCTTTGCGTGTAACCTATATATCACCGTACCATTTGACTGCAGATTTACACCAAGTCTGCCAGCCCTAGTATTTGTATTTCTGCAATGACAATTATCAATGGAGCTCTTCTCTTTGTGTGTTACCTATATAACACCGTACAATTTGACTGCAGATTTACATCAAGCCTGCGAGCCCTAGTATTTGTATTTCAGCAATGACAATAAGCAATGGAGCAATGGAGCTCTTCTCTTTGTGTGTTACCTATATAACCCTGTACATTATGGGACTGCAGATTTAGAAGACCAAGCCTGCCAGACCTATTATTAATTTTATTTCAGCAATGACAATTAGCAATGGAGCTCTCCTGAATGTCACTGTAGACTTTGAAGAACACTGCTACCACCTCCTTTTTCTATTCTACCTATGACGCTGCCCAACTGCTCTACAGATTGTGCTACCCCTTCTGTGTTCCTCTGTGAAATGACGCTAGATCGCTGTGGAGGGCGGTACTTATAAAATCCCAAACCCGCGAGATTTGACGTCCGACGACATAACGATGACATTTTGCCTCGTTTTCAATTCCGAAAGCGCGCAAAAGTACCAACCCGGGTCAGCTCGGTACTCGGATCTGCTAAGTTTGGGTGTGTTCAGTTCTCGGAGAACCGAGCCTGAGCATTTCTAATCATAAGTGGGACAGGTATATGCATATCCATTTCAAATCCTATTAAGAGGATGAAAAATTTACAGCTATCTTCTATCAATCCACAAAAAAAAATCACAAAGAAGGAAAAGAGAAATACATAGTGCATTATCTCACTTTTATTTGTAACCAAATTCTTTCAAAATGGATAAAGGTATAGGCAGGTGTACCACTTCTCAATAAAGATGATAGAGCCTATCTTCGTACCAGAAACATAAGATGTAAACATTTTTCAGCAATATCCTAAAGGGGCCCAGGGATGCTGCAGATGGAGCTGTAGTAGCAGCAACCCAGTGTCCTTTAAGGGAAGCCAGGAAGCTGCCAATGCGTTTCACCTATTAGTTCTTTTTCAAGGCAATGTTGTGTCTTGGTACTTCCTCTCCTCTATTTATAGTTCACAAGATACAAATATACAATAATATTCACAAAATCCAAATTGTTGAATAAATAAAATATCAATTATAACATTGAAACATACTTTAAACCATATACATTTGAAAAACATACAGGACCTGATTCAATAAGGAAAGTAAACCAAGAAAAAGAGTAACTTTGCACCTTGGCAAAACCATTGGAGTGGGAGGTAAATTTAAAATGATGGACACATTTATATTTGGGGTAGGGCATGTCCTAAATCAGCTTTAAATTTCAGTGTAAAAATAAAGCTAACAAGTATTTGTGTGCTACATGGAAAAATAGCTGGTATTAAACTTATGTGCCAAATAATAAACTAATTTGCACCCCTTGCATTGTAACATGGTTTGTCCAGGAGAAAACATACTCCTTTTTTTGCTTTACTTTCTTTAATGAATCATGCCCACAATGTTTATATAAAACACATCACATGACAGCCAATACTAGAATATTTTTCATATCATATAAAAAACAAAATATGGATAATATGCTAGCAAATGGTCAGTTACCTAATGAGGATGATGTATATTTCATGAACAAACTCAAAAAACATATGTCCATTCAAAGAGATCACATGATCAGTATAATAGCGTCCCACACAATGTTGACAAAAGTTGAGTGAATGACCGTAAAATACAGAGATTGCGATCACATGGTTGTAAAGCTCCAATCAGTATGTGTTATTATCAGTCTAAAACACTTTTAAAAAGTTATATATAAAAATGTCCCACTACTGCAATAGTGCAAAGTTACCTGCAGAAATCAAATACCGCTATTGATACACTGATCAGTTTAAATGAAACTGATCTACAAAAATAAACTTTCACAAGAACTAAATAAACTGAATCTAAATGTATTTTTTTCATGCTGAATTCGAGTTTGCACTCAGTCTTTTCCCATCAGGCAGGGTTTTTTTGTGACATACGTTTAAAGTTTTATAAAATTGCACTTCGTAAGTCTAAATGATAAATATGCACCTCATTCTGGCTGACCTAAAAAGTTGTAGATGATGATTTTCAGCATATTTTGCCTTTGGGATGTCTCTCTTCGTGGTTTAGCAATAGTCAGCTAGCATACTGGTATCTCGATTTGCCTTGGTACCTCTTTCCATCGTAGAAATCTGCTGATGGAAACGCTCGCCATACTCATCACTGACAGCCTCAAGATTTTCTGGGAAGAAATCTACGTGGGAGTCCAAGAAGTGAAGATTTAAAGATATGTTGCATCCCATAGCTTTGTATGACTTCACTAAATCACTCACTATATCACGATAGTTTTCTGCATTATGACTTTTAAGAAAACAAGAACAGATATTTTTGAATGACAACCAGGCTGCTTTTTCCAGTGGATTTAACAGTTTCTGAAAATTTTCATCGTCCATTACTAATTTTATTTGTGGGCCTATAAAAATTGCTTCTTTCAGTCTTGCAATACTTACTTTTGGAAATGTATTTTTTAAATGCATAAATGCTGCAGAGCTTTTATCAATTGCTTTTGCAAATTGTTTCATCAGCCATAGTTTAATATGCAGTGGAGGTAAATACTTTTTTTCAGGATCCACTAAAGGGGACAAATCTTGGCCATTGTTTTCTAATGTAGTGAGACCTTTTAACCCTGCTGCCCCATTCACACAAGAAACAGCAGAATTTAGTGTTCCCAAATTGCCCAAGCAATGACCTTCAAATCACCACAAATATTCCAGTTATATTTTTAATGCTGGATTTTTTTCTAACAGCAAATTCATAGTTGCATTTGTTTCCTTCATATCAGCGGCATGTGCTACAGGTATAGATGGGAATTTATTGCCATTATACAGAAGCTCAGCTGTCAAACTAAATTTTGAAGAATCTATGAAAAATCTCCACTCATCTGGCCAGTGTTGATGTCCAAGAGCCTCAATATATTGTTTCTATGCCCCTGTCTGTCTGTCTATGTGTGTATGACAGGCCATAAAGAACACTAAAATAGTAACTGCCACAAGCACACTATGCCTGATGGAACATTCTAATTAAATATTTAAATTCAGAATTTAAAACTGCACAAAAGTCCCTATTCAGTTTTATTGTGAAAAAAATCATGTTGAAAGTGTGATTAAGCAGCCAGAAAACTGGAAGTTGCGATCACATGGTTTTAAAGCTCCAATCAGAATCTATTATTATCGATCTCAAGAGCACTTATAAAAAGTTATATTCAAAACGTCCCACCACTAAAAATAGTGAAGAATTACCTGTAAAGCAGGACTCTATAACTCTATGAACTGAAAGGTGATCCATCCAGATGTCCTACGTAATGCAACCAAGCTCATTCCAAATTGAGATCATGCGACCAGACTATCCAATAATATCAATGTATTGTCGATCCAAGGAATATAATAAATGAAGGACATACGACTACTGGCCTCCAATCTTGAAATAAATAAAATACATAAAGATTATATAAGGATATTATGAAAGACATTATATATAGAATTTATAATATCTTTAGGAACCATTTAAACTCAAAATCGGAGTTTATCCCACAAAGAACCAAAGTAATCAGGCTAAAATTCAATCCATCTCTGACCTGACTAAACATGTAACAATGTCTTTATTTCTCCAGTGGAGCTCTATTTTTTCAATCCAACAGAAAAAAATAAAGATTTTTCTGTACATGAATGATTTTTCTAAAGTGATGGGTTAAAAGACCTTTCTTTATATTTCTGAGGTCCTCAGACATACAAATTTTTAATGGTCTTGAGGTCCATCCTACATAACATTTACCGTAAACACACTTCAGAAGGTACACAACGTTTTAGAGTGGCAAGTAATAAATAGGTGGAGTTTACATTTTTGATTTTGTATACATCTGAGTCTGCTCTGTGAACCGGAATTATCTTATGTTCCGAGATGCCCCTGCTATCTAGTGGTCGCAGTTGATACTGTAACTTGACTTTTCATTCTTGGCCACACTTAGTGCTGCCATGTCTATCAACATTGATATATCCTGCTCTATATATATTTGATATATGGGAAAATCATGGCAGCAGCCAAACTGGAAAAGCTTGTCCGATCCTCTTCCTCCTCTACTCCCAGCCTGGCCCCTAAAGTTCCTCAACAGTATTGGCTGAACTGTCACCTCATGCCCAGGAGGACTCCCCTCTCTCAAACAAGTTCTCCTTGCAATCACCTCGTCATAGTGACAGATAGAAACAGAGAGGTGCAATCAGACTTATCTCTTAATCATCAGAATCTACAAATGAGAGAGAAAGCTGCATTTCCTCACTTAAGAACATTATTAATCCTATGAACAGAGAAAATACTGGCTTGGCAACCTAAATCTGAAAACAGAAGATGTCAGATTTGAAATGCAGGCTCAAAAGAAATTATCTGAAAATACGAGGCTGAAGTTAGCTTCTTATTCGACCAGCTTCTTATTCGTTTGTAATTCATGCTCCAGCTTCTTATTCAGAAAAACTTATTTTTAAAGGATTAAATCAATTTGGATCACTGATTTCACATCAAATTAACACTACAGGGGGTCCCTTATACAAAATGCATTAGTATTTCGCCTGACCCAACAAGGTTATGGGCATGAAATCAGGGGGCAACGTGGGCAAAGTCACCATATTTTATCATTTTGAATAAGTAGCTGCAGATTTGCAAGGGTTAAATGCCGTTGGGCCAGCAATTTGACAGTCGGAATCAACACATGGTGGTTAGTTACATATAAAACATCTGTCTTTTGCCTGGCCCAACGCTGTTTTGGGCATGAAATCAGGTGGCAAAGTGGGCACAGATAGTATTTTGAGCATTTTGAATAAGTAGCTGCAGATTTGCAAGGGTTAAATGCCGTTGGGCCAGCAATTTGACAGTGGGAATCAACACAGGGTGGTCAGATACATATAAAACATTTGTCTTTTGCCTGGCCCAATGCTGTTTTGGGCATGAAATCAGGTGGCAAAGTGGGCACAGATAGCATTTTGAGCATTTTGAATAAGTAGCTGCAGATTTGCAAGTGTTGATGTTTTAATTAAAAAATTGCAACAAAAATAAATCCAGTATCAATTTGTCCAAGATAAAATAGACTATGTACATTATCCAAAGGGTAAAAAGGACCACTATGAACAAAAACTTTACACACCCAATTCTACTACAATCCCATCACAAAATAACTAATACACCACTTCACAAATATAAAAAAGACAAAAAACACAAAACAAATCAAAAACTTCCACGAGAGAAACATGCTAACCCTTGCACAATACTTTTCATTACCACAACCCCGCCACCAATCTATAATACCACCCACACATCCTTTACTGTCAGGTAATGAAAGCAAACTTTAAATGTATGTAAACCTTACCAAAAAAAAAAAAAAAAAGGGTTTCCACAAAATCTAATAGTGATAAAACAGGATAGATAGCCAAGAATGGAGAGACTGCAGGTGTTATCTACCGCTTAGGGAGGTCTCAGCCCCCGCCAAAGTCTACCCCAGCTCGCAGCATCCACCCGGCCCCTCTCCATTTCCCTTATTTTCCAAACCTCGTGCAGAATACTATCCACCACCTCCAGGGCCGGATTTACCGCTAGGCAACCTAGGCACCTGCCTAGGGCCTAGCGGCTCTGCGGGGGCACAGCTGGGGGGGACAGGAGTAATTTTAAAAAAAATGCGGGGGGGGGGGTGCCGCGAGTCGGGGGAGGGGGGGTGCCGCGAATCGGAGGAGGGGGGGTCGGGTGCCGCGAATCGGGTCCCGGCAGCCTCTTCTCCTCTCAGTGATAGAGAGAGGAGGAGAGGCTGCCGGGACCCGACGAGCGATCACGTGACTCTTTCTCTTTTTTTTTTTTTTTTTACATCTGGACTGACGGAGGAGGAGCAGCGTGCAATAGAAAGGTAAGTAAAACAAGGGACAGAAGTGGTTATGGTGAAGGGGCACAGAAGTGGTGATGGTGAAGGGGCACAGAAGTGGTGATGGTGAAGGGGCACAGAAGTGGTGATGGTGATGGGCACAGAGGTGGTGAAGGGGCACAGAAGTGGTGATGGTGAAGGGGCACAGAAGTGGTGATGGTGAAGGGGCACAGAAGTGGTGATGGTGATGGGCACAGAGGTGGTAAAGGGCACAGAGATGGTGATTGGCACAGAAGTGGTGATGGTGATTGGCACAGAAGTGGTGATGGTGAAGGGCACAGAGGTGGTGATGGTGAAGGGCACAGAGATAGTGATTGGCACAGAAGTGGTGATGGTGATTGGCACAGAAGTGGTGATGGGCACAGAGGTGGTGATGGTGAAGGGCACAGAGGTGGTGATGGTGAAGGGGCACAGAATTGGTGATGGTGATTGGCACAGAGGTGGTGATGGTGAAGGGCACAGAGGTGGTGATGGTGAAGAGGCACAGAGGTGGTGATGGTGATTGGCACAGAAGTGGTGATGGTGAAGGTCACAGAGGTGGTAATGGGCACAGAGGTGGTGATGGTGATTGGCACAGTGGTGGTGATGGTGATTGGCACAGAGGTGGTGATGGTGATGGGCACAGAGGTGATGGTGAAAGGGCACATGTGATATTGTGAAGGGGCAAAAGTGACAATGAAGGGGCACAGTGTGATGATAGAGGGACAAAAGTGACAAGAGCACATACTTGGATTTATGCGTATTATTTTTGCAAACAACTTAAGTAAGTATTTCTGCCCTGACTTCAATATTTATTATGTTGTTTTGACCCAACTACTTAAAAAAACGGGACTGCTTGGTAATTATTTAGGGGTGCCTTTTTCTGCAGCAGGGTGGCCTTGCTCTTTTCACATGTTAGGAATGCCCCCAAAGATGCAAGCCACGCCCTCACCTCCTTTGGCGGCGGCACATGCTTTCATATCTACTTAACTATAGGGGTATATGGTAGGCTGCAAAAATATAGTGCTATGGATTGTTGCAGGGAGGGGCCCCAAAAACAGTATCCTGCCTAGGGCCCTATGAGGTCTAAATCCGGCTCTGACCACCTCACTCCAGGGAAGGATTTTGCCCCTAATGGACACTAAACACCGTGCGCTCCATGTGTAAAACCTAACAACTACGCTAACTAAAAAACGAGTGCTTAAATCAAAATCCCCACACCTTTTGAGCACTCCATACACCCACTCAGGGTAACTAAGCCCCAAAAGACACGGAAGGCCTAAGGCGTGGGACACTCCCTTGTAAACCTTTATATTAAAAGGACACTGAAGCAAGAAGTGGTCCATTGTCTCCACCTCCCCATGACATTCCTCCCGTGGACAACCACGATCATCGACACCCCTATGCTTCAGGTTCCCCTTAACAAAGAGCCTCCCGTGAAATGCAAGCCAAGTGAGATCTCTAAACTTCGAAGGAATCCGCTTGGAATTCACCAAAGACAGACCCTTCGAGCTCATATCACCTGGGCAATCCTTTAGTAACAGGGGCACATCAAAGTGAGTACGCAAAATCCTCCTCTCCAACACCCTTCTAGAGGAGTTTTTTGCCTCACCCACCTCAATCTGCCATTTCCTTGTCACCTTTAAACCCTGAACCACATAGGCCGGGAGGTATCCATGCTTAACTCGAAGACTCTTTACGGGACCCCCATCCAACCATGCGTTGAGAAAGGGGTGCACCCAGACACGAAAGCCAGCTACCCACCGAGGGGGAGACTCCAAAAAGAGACTCCCGAGATGAAGCTTCAAAAAGGCAGTACTAAAGAACAGCACTGGGTTTACCATTCCCAGGCCACCTTCATCCTTCGGTTTGTAGGTCACATTCCTCTTGATGAGGTTCAACTTGTTCACCCATAACAACTGAAAGAACAAGGAACTGACCTTGACCCTTAATGATTCTGACAACAGACATATGTAACTGACTTTTAAAAAAACTGGGATCAAGTAAGTCTTGATCAAATCAATCCGTTCTCTGTAGGGCAGCTTCCACTTCTTCTAATTATCCACCTTAGAGGCGGCATCTGCCAGTTTCAATTCCCAATTTCGCTGGGCATAATCACCCGAACCAAATAGAATGCCTAAGATTTTAACCTCTTGACTGGCCTGAGGGAGCGCATCCGGAAGGACAAACTGCCGTCCTTCCTCCCCTAACCAGAGAACTTCACTCTTTTCTTGGTTTATCTCTGAGCCCGAAGCCTCAGAATATTCGCAGATTAGATTTTTAATGTCACGCGCCTCAGCCATGTCTGA
Source organism: Mixophyes fleayi (assembly GCF_038048845.1). NCBI lineage: Eukaryota > Metazoa > Chordata > Amphibia > Anura > Limnodynastidae > Mixophyes > Mixophyes fleayi. Next base: position 234,744,165 of record NC_134404.1, on the reverse strand, counting down.
CAAGACTACTGTGACATCATCAGCGTAGGCCGCTACCTTCAAGGGAACATCCACAGCCAGCTGCACTCCCCTCACTGCACCGTTCTCAATCCTCCTGATAAAAGGATCAATCGCAAATACATAGAGGAGAGGGCTCAAGGGACAACCTTGTCTGACTCCAGATGACACCGCAAAAGTAGGACCCACCCAACCATTTACAAGAGGGAAGCTCTCGGCCTGCCTATAAATGGTACGCAGCCAATCAACCAACCTCACTGGTAGACCGTACCTCTCAAGAAGTGCCCACAGATATTCATGATTGACACGATCAAACACCTTAGATTGATCCAGCGCCAGAAGGTACTTATCCCACTTCTCAGCCCTGCACCGCTCCACGGCCTCCCGGACGCCAAGGACAGCATTAAAGATGCTTCGACCCTTCACCGTACAGTGCTGAGAAGTGGAAAGCAACAGGCCTGATACTTCCATAATCCTGTTAAAAATGACATTTGCCAGAATCTTTCTATCAGAATTGAGAAGAGCGATGGGGCGCCAATTCTCAATCCTGGATGAGTCTTTCCCCTTGGATAGCAAAATAAGGGCGGACTGCCTCATGGAGGGAGGGAGTAACCCTCTACCCAAGCTCTCATTAAAAACCTCCACTAGGTGTGGGGCCAGGAGGTCCACAAAGGCTTTATAAAACTCGGAAGTTAAACCATCCGGACCTGGGGATTTCTTATTTGATAAACTATTAATCGCCCTCCTGACCTCGTCCACTGTTATCTCAGAATCCAAGGGATCAAGAGAAGCCTGATGATCACCAAGCCCAGACACACCCCTCAGAAACCATTCCATCTTCTCTCTGATAAGTACCTTCCCAGACAAAAGGCCAGAGTAGAAGGAGTGCACGACTGACAAGATACCCTCTTGGTCTTTCCGGAGGACCCCTCTGTCATCGCGCAGTTCCCTCACCTCCTTCGCATCAACCGAACTCTTACAGTTAAGGTAGGGATCCGGAGAGTGGTACTTACCGTAGTCCCTTTCCAAAACCAAAGAGGCATAACGGTCATACTGGCACTCTTTTATCTGGGATTTTACCCGGGAGATTTCCCCACTATCTCCACCCTCAGAAATCAGGAAATCGAGTTTCCGTCTCAAGGCATGGCAGACGTTCTTTTTTATCCAATTCCTCTGAACTATAAGTTCCCTAAAGAACCTCAGAGTTCTTCCTTTGAATTCCTCCCACTACTCTGGCCTAGCCCAACCTGTGTCTAAAAGTGTTTCTTGGGTTTCAAGGAAGTCCCTAAAGGATTGTCTAACCTCCTCATCATCCAGAAGGCTGGAGTTCAGACGCCACAGGCCTCTGCCTTTCTGAGGGGTGTCTGAAGTGTTCAAAGATACGCAAAGACAAATTTGGAGTTGATGTGACAGAGCTCCCTTTAACAAAAAACCTATCTATTCTTGACCTACTTCTACCTCTAGAAAAGGTGAACCCCGTGAGGTCTGGAGAGTGACGAATATGCACATCTACCAGCCCAGCCTTACCATATTAACTAAAAAGCCTGCATCATAGCCCAGCGATGTCCACGAGCCTTCCCTATCCTCTGGCCTAACAATGGTGTTAAAATCACCCCCGAAGACAATCTGCCGGGCCGTAAAAAGGTAAGGTTTAATTTCCCTGAAAAGGCATTTCCTGCCCCGTTGGGTCTGTGGACCATAAATATTTATCAACCTCAGGACCTGCCCCCTCAGGGAAACATCCATAACCATACATCTGCCCATGCTTATTTCTATAATCCGCTGAATGGTTACGATGCCAGTAAAAAGGACTGCCACTCCACCGTACGGCTCGGCCGCAAGAGACCAATAGGAAGGACCTCTCCTCCACTCCCGTTTGCATTTGTGGAGGTCCGCGAGGCGCCCAATCCTAGTCTCTTGCAAAAACAAAAAATCAACCTCAAGCGTGTTGAAAAAATCAAAGGCCAAATAACGAGCTCGATCGGAATGCACAGATGCCACATTAATGGTGGCAAACTGTATGGGTTGGGGAGCCATCATTAAAGATTATAGGCATGGGCATTGCCTTCATTACCTCTCAGCATTATATTACCTAACACCTATAAGACCCTTGACCCTATCCCCGGATCCTGTACACCATCACTTCTGGCCAGAGAATCTTCTGACCGAACCACACCGTCAATCCCAGAAATTGTCCCCCCGGGGTCCTCCCCTTCTGGATATATTTCCTCCCCCTCCCTCCCTGATTCCATCACATCCTCCTCCCTATCCCCCCGATTCCCTACACCTGAACTACAAACTACCTCAAAGATGGTGTTAGTAGCCTCAGAAACCTTAGTAGGTTCCCCACCTACTTGAATTACAGACTTGCGAGGAAATTTTACACCCACAATATTGATCTCCCCACAATTCTCACCCCCTGCTACACCACCTGTTCCGACCTCAGTACCCACCACCTTTTGAACAAAGGGATCAGCCTGCCTAACCCTAAACTTTGCCCTAGTTCTCTGCACTTTGGGCCTCAGGATCAGCTCTGCACCAGCAGTACACACAATTTCCCCATCCTCTTCATCACTAGACAAGGACAAAAATCTGTTGGCCAAAACAACTGGTTCAGGAGAACTTAGACTCGCCCTACCCCCTTTCCGCTTTCTTACCACCTTCCAGCTTCCACCTTTTTCCATATCCTCCTCCCCACCTTCCTTACTAGTACTAGGCTGGGCTGAGCTCACCTTTGACCTTGGCTTAGGCTGCGGTTTCTCATTCTGTAGCTGAACAGACATCCCATACCTAGGTCTTGGCTGAGGCTTAGATTGGAATAAACCCTGTTTCCTAGGTTTTGCCTTAGGAGGCCTCCTCTCTTCTCTCTCCACCTCCTCAGCCCTTTCCGCCATCTCCGCATCGGATTCCCTATTGTGGTGTGCGCGGGGACAGTTGGTGAAAGAATGTCCCACTTCACCACACAGGTTACATCTGATTACTTTACAACCTTTTGCTGTATGTCCAAGCTCTTGGCAATGCGCACACCTAACAACATCACAATCCCTGCTAAAATGGCGGAAAGAACCGCAGCGATAACATGTCCGGGGCTGGCCCGGATAGAAGCACTGGATTCTGTCCCTGCCTATATAGGCTGCAGATGGAAGGTGTACTGGTCCAGAATCCAGTTGCCTCAGGCTAATAACAGCCATCCAGGCCCCACCCTAGACGTGCCTCTCTGAATCTGGAACCTTAACTAGAGGAGATTCCATTACTGCATACCGTTTTACCCAATAGGAAAGGTCTTCCACTAATAAGGATTCGTTGCGTACTAATATAGTCATTCTGATGTTATTCTGCTTGGTAATGGCTGAAGCCACATAATCCACCCAAGGGGACACATTCTTGACACTCCCCCACCGTGCCCAGAAATTCTGGAGGCCATATGGGGTCTCAAAACTTAGGTCATACTCAGCTGTCCCCACTCTGTGAATACAGACAAAGAGATCCTTGGCCACAAATCCCAATCCAAATACGTGGTCCAGATAAGTACCCCTATCTGGTGGGGAACCCTCCCCTTTCCATTTCAGTTGGACTACATTCCTTCTATTTGGTGATCTTCCCAAATTTGGCTGTGCTGGGGCTGATTTTTGCCCCCCCAGAATCCTGGCATATGAAATGTATGGCTGCTTTCCTGACCTCCCCTTCCCCCATCGTTAACCCCTTCACTCCTTATTCCTCCACTCATACTCTTATTTCCCTCCCTAGCCTTTGTTTCCTGCTCATTTTCTAAAGAAAAAAGCCAATAAGTAATTTCAGATTCCTTAACAGAAACATCCATTTCCAACAGGCTATCAGTCACTTTTTTTACTTTCGTTGGCACATCCCAGTCTGCTTTTAACTTGTCTCTGGCTGCTAGGCAGTCCTTGGTCACCATACGAATTAAATTACTTCTCAAACTGAGGTTAGACAAATTAGCATCATTTGCACCAAGCATGATATCACTTTTTGCAACATTTTCACCCGAAGCAGTCTCCATTTGCACAAGACTGCCTGAGGCCCCTGCTGCTCGCACACCTATGCCTAGTGCATCTGCCTCATCTCTGTCATGTCCAGGAAGGGGGATGCCAGCCTTCTCACATATTTTTGCAACAGCTGCAGGAAAGTCTACCACAGCCAGTGACATTTCTGCAGACACCCCCGGAATCTTCCTGTACTGCGGCTGCAGATCACCCCTTGCAGAATTCTCTGTGGATGTTATCGGCCTAGGAATCCCTTTATTCAGTGGCAGCTGGACTATGGTCTCTGAGACTTCTTGGGATGAAATTGCTGCAGGGATTTTCTCTCTCTCCCTCTGCTGGATGTTCTGTGAATCACATGCTGACTCACTGCTAGGCTCAGTCCCAGACAGGATGAGGTCACGACCTGGAAGTGTTCTTGTACATAGTCTGAATGAACAGGCAAATTAGGTGGAATTTGTGATCTTTGTGTACTCTGAGAGCTTTGCATGCCTGTCACTAATTCTTCCTCTGCACTTGTAGATTCAGCCTCCTCTGCATTGATCCAGGCACTTAGTAAACGCACTGTTGCTTCTTTATCTTTTTGCACACTCCCCAGTTCTTTTATTTCTTGAGAAAAAACTGCTCTATTTGAGCTAAATGCTTTGTTTCTTTTCTTTTTAAGCAACAGTATCTGCTCCTTTAACTTCTCCACCTCACTTTTGGCTACTTCTAGTTTACATTTCACTTCTTCTAATTCCATGGTATCACCCCAGTCACCAGAAGCACCATTCTCCTCATTATTTTCACAGTCAGTGTCCATTACAGAGGCATTCTCTGCTGAAATTGTGGACTCTGTCATGTTGTTATCTTTCTCTTTATACTGCACTGTCTCTCCCAGTATTACATCAGTACCTTTAGCCACCACAAAATCTTCTGGGGCCTTAACCCCCTTTTTCTTTGTTTGCACAGGCTGAGGTCTTCCTTCAGGTTTTACCTCCCCAGATTTGGGGGGCTTCTTGGAAATCCCTGAAGCACTTTCAGTTCCCTTTTTCCTACCCCGGGTGGGGTAACCACGATCAGGTTCATCACCAGGCCTTATTCCCTGGCTGCTGGTACTCACTGGTGTTTCTGTGAGTAGGCCTGGACTAGGCCCAACAGCCAGGGGACTCTCCCAGGGAGGCTCCCCAGGAGGCTCCATCAAATCTGGGTAGACAGCAAATAACGGTATGGAAGTCAGGAGCTCACAAGCACACCTCTATGCCGTTGGGCCAGCAATTTGACAGTGGGAATCAACACAGGGTGGTCAGATACATATAAAACATTTGTCTTTTGCCTGGCCCAATGCTGTTTTGGGCATGAAATCAGGTGGCAAAGTGGGCACAGATAGCATTTTGAGCATTTTGAATAAGTAGCTGCAGATTTGCAAGTGTTGATGTTTTAATTAAAAAATTGCAACAAAAATAAATCCAGTATCAATTTGTCCAAGATAAAATAGACTATGTACATTATCCAAAGGGTAAAAAGGACCACTATGAACAAAAACTTTACACACCCAATTCTACTACAATCCCATCACAAAATAACTAATACACCACTTCACAAATATAAAAAAGACAAAAAACACAAAACAAATCAAAAACTTCCACGAGAGAAACATGCTAACCCTTGCACAATACTTTTCATTACCACAACCCCGCCACCAATCTATAATACCACCCACACATCCTTTACTGTCAGGTAATGAAAGCAAACTTTAAATGTATGTAAACCTTACCAAAAAAAAAAAAAAAGGGTTTCCACAAAATCTAATAGTGATAAAACAGGATAGATAGCCAAGAATGGAGAGACTGCAGGTGTTATCTACCGCTTAGGGAGGTCTCAGCCCCCGCCAAAGTCTACCCCAGCTCGCAGCATCCACCCGGCCCCTCTCCATTTCCCTTATTTTCCAAACCTTGTGCAGAATACTATCCACCACCTCACTATAGGGAAGGATTTTGCCCCTAATGGACACTAAACACTGTGCGCTCCATGTGTAAAACCTAACAACTACGCTAACTAAAAAACGAGTGCTTAAATCAAAATCCCCACACCTTTTCAGCGCTCCATACATCCACTCAGGGTAACTTGGCCTCGAAAGACAGGGAAGGCATAAGGCGTGGGACACTCCCTTGTAAACCTCTATATTAAAAGGACACTGAAGCAAGATGTGGTCCATTGTCTGTTTTTGCCTCACCCACCTCAATCTGCCATTTCCTTGTCACCTTTAAACCCTGAACCACATAGGCCGGGAGGTATCCATGCTAAACTCGAAAAAAAAATTGGGACCCCCTTCCAACCATGCATTGAGAAAGGGGTGCACCCACACACGAAAGCCAGCTACCCACCAAGGGGGAGACTCCAAAAAGAGACTTCCGAGATGAAGCTTCAAGAAGTACTAAAGAACAGCACTGGGTTTACCATTCCCAGGCCACCTTCATCCTTCGGTTTGTAGGTCACATTCCTCTTGATGAAGTTCAACTTGTTCCCCCATAACAACTGAAAGAACAAGGAACTGACCTTGACCCTTAATGATTCTGACAACAGACATATGTAATTGACGTACAAAAAAATTGGGATCAAGTAAGACTTGATCAAATCATTCCGTTCTCTGTAGGGCAGCTTCCACTTCTTCCAGTTATCCACCTTAGAGGCGGCATCTGCCAGTTTCAGTTCCCAATTTCGCTAGGCATAATCACCCGAACCAAATAGAATGCCTAAGATTTTAACCTCTTGACTGGCCTGAGGGAGCACATCCGGATAGACAAACTGCTGTCCTACTTCCCCTAACCAGAGAATTTGACTCTTTTCTTGGCTTATCTCTGAGCCCGAAGCCTCAGAATATTCACAGATTAGATTTTCAATGCCACGCGCCTCGGCCATGTCTGATAAGACGATTGTGAAATCATCAGCGTAGGCCGCTACCTTCAAGGGACCATCCACAGCCAGCTGCACTCCTTTCACTGCATCGTTCTAAATCCTCCTGATAAAAGGATCAATTGCAAATACATAGAGGAGAGGGCTCAAGGAACAACCTTGGCTGACTCCAGATGACACCTTTTTTGAAAATTGTCTCATACAGACATTTTGGGTAGATGCTTTTACACCTCAATTTGCAGTTAAAAGGGCTCATCGAATTCCATCCCAACCTCCCCAAGTGGGAGCTCTAGCACATACATTCATTGCCACACTACTTCCCCAGGGATCAGGACACAATCATCAGAATAGCCAGAGTAAGGGGCCCTCTTCAGTTTGACCATCATATGGTGTCAGTTTTTCCAGATTGTCATTGAAGTCCAAAAAAATCCGCCCAATTCACACAAATTAAAAGACAGACTTGCAACTTCCTTATGCTATGTTGTTTCCAGCAAAACTCTGTATGGTAATTCTCATTTCTTTTCTACCCCTGAAGAAGCAGAGTACTGTCTCGATGGCACACCTCAGGCAGGGGCCAAGTTAGGAAGTTGATGGACCTGAACTAATTGTCATTAAATTGGGTTATGAATTTTATACACCATTATGTAAACTTTTTATGATTTTATGTTATGTAGGAAACAAATATTATAAGTGAGTTTCTTGCTGCAAGTTAATAGTTCATCGCCCCTGTTTGTTTGTTTTTCTTGTTTATTAATTAGATTACTTAGGGATCCCTGTACACCATAGTCGAGGACCTTTAAGTATATGGTGGTATTTGGTTGTGGTAAGCTATATTCATATGTTTAAGTATAATATATGTTGTTGTTTTTTGTTAATGTTGGAATAATAAGGTACTTTGAGATTTGTTTGTTATAAAATTAAATTATGTCTAATTTTGCTAATCTAATATGTAATACTAAGAAATTTGACTACTATAGGTGGTTATTTTGGGTGTATATGGGTGACAGACCTAGCTGGGTTGTGATAGAGCAAATCTCAAATATGCACTTCGTATTTTCTTAAACATGTCATGGGCATGATGGTATGTTGCTTCTATGTATGGTCTATTTTTACAGTGTGAACAGTGATTCTGAAAAGGTAGAACTCTAGAAGACTCCATCTGCTCTCATGGAACATAAGGCATCTAAATGAGAAATCTAAGAGATCTCTCAATTTGACCCAAGTTAAGAAATACTTCTTTGAGATAATGTGCCTGGTGGAAATTCCTCTTGTAGACAGCCGTGTCCAAGCTCTTAAGAATCCCTCAGTGGGGTGGGTTTATCATGCTGTTCATTCCCCCAACTCACAAAGTATCTCAGTATTAATTAAGAGGCTGTTACATTTTGTTCTGGAGCAGATTCAAATAGGCCCGGAATGGTCGCTATGTGTTTGTTCATGTATTGGTCAATGGCTCCCCCTTATCCTCTTGACAGTTTATATTCCTCTACCTTTCAATACTGATGTACTCAAAAAGGCAACTTCATTCATTGGATCCTGGTCTTAATAGGTTTAGGGAAACTATTTCTATGATAGGTCCGGGACTTCATCATTTGCCAAGTTGGTAACAGAGATGGGACTGGCTGAGGTTTGAAGACTCAGACTATATTTACCTCACCATAGTCTCTTCTAGTCTGGCTGCCTTAGTAAGTGAGGTAGAATACTTACTCAGGGGTATCTCCGATCATTCGCCCCATTCACCCCTACTATTAACTGTTGTCCTTAATCCACAAATCGGGAATACATTTTGGAAACTGAATCCATTTTGGCTTACACTTATGGGAATGGGTAGTGATTTGGTAGATGACTGGCAAGGTTGTTTTTGCATCTAACAGAGATACAGTGTAACCTCCCATCCTTTGAAATACTTTTAAGGCTTTCCTCAAAAACACCTTTATCAATAGAGCAGTGGCATGTAAGAAATTCTACAGGCAGCAAGAAACTAAACTATGCACCAACCTTGAGAATACTTATGTTTCCATGCACCTGGCTTCAGATAGGCTATGCTGGCTACATGCTCAGAAGGAGTTTGCTAATTACCTACTTGACAAATCTAAACGTAGACTTCTTTTCTCCATATATGATGTGTTTGCTCAGGGGCATAAAAGCGCTAGTCCCCCGTGCCATATCGGACGATCATGGTATCAAAGATTTCCATAGCAATGAAATAGCAAAAAAAAAGATGACTTTTATAAGCACTTGTACGGCCTCTGGGCACACTAATCCCAAGAGCAACTGCCAGATTATGATGATCATGTGCGACTTCCTAAATTAGATTTGGATTCACTTCAATATCTCGATGCCCTCATTACAATGGAGGAGATAGATACTGCGATTTCTTTCCCCACTAATAAGGCCCCCTGTGTGGATAGGTTGCCCATGGAGTTATACAAAAAATTGGGGACTTCTTTCTCCTCACACTTATTGAAACGTTTGATAATGTATTAACCACAGCCTCTCTACCACCCTCTATGTTATCATTACAAAAAATGCAAGAATCTGTTGCTTCCTGAATATTATTGACTCATTTCTTGCTTACCACAGATATTAAGATTCTTGCTAAATTGCTGGCTATAAGATTAAATAATGTAATATCCCAAATAATTCAACCGGACCAGATTGGTTTTATGGAATTCCACCTCGATCAACCTAAATTGTTTATTTACTCACCTACCCCCAGATGAAAAAGAATTACCTAGCGCTATTCAATAAAAACACTCTCTGGCACACAGGGGGTATATAAATATAGGGAAAGAGATGACTGGGTGGAGATTGCAAAAAAATAATATAATATTTAATCAATAAAAAACATATTCGTATATATACATGCAAAAAATACACATGAAAATACACAAAAATAGATAAAAATAAATAAAAATAAAATTATCAATCAACACTATTTGATGTCAACCTTGTGAGCCGGACCTCTTAATATTTTAGATAGGTGTATTTAGAACACTTCGGATCCAAGGAATAATGATCCACATCAACATAATACGTCAGTAGATATAATATTGATACATTGAGTTATGATAACTCCAAGAATAGATCTCTTATGGTACTAACTAATCTTAAATCAACAATCCATTACGGTGACTGCTGGAAGGGAGTATTAGCAAATTATTTGCACTTACGATCTCCAATAGACAATATTCAGCCTTGTCTCCTCCTCCGCTGCCCTTCAGCTATTGACCATAAGTCAGTGGATATTAGCAAAATACTTGCACTTTCCAATTCCACGTATGAAGTTACAAACTCCTAACCCCGTCTCTGCTACTCTCAGCTGATAAAATCCATATGAGAAGATTAGGTGCGCATATCTCAGGATTCCGGGTAACAACAAAGGATTCCAATAGAATGTTCCACTTTGATACAATGTTTGATCAATCCGGCTAAAATCCTTCTATTAGAGGTCCGTCTGTTCCACAGGTTGAAATATCGGTGACCCGTTTCGTCCCCTTTGAGGACTTTTTCACAGCCATCTGCTCCCAGGAAAGAGGCCCATCCAAGGTCATGTCCTTGGATGCGGCCAAGACCTTTGTCTCGGTGGACTCTGGCTTTCTATGGGAGGTCATGACATGATTCGGTATTGGGACAAAATTTATAGAATTGGTGCAATTGTTATATTCTGCCTCATGTCAACAGGCATGCTACTGTACCCTTTACATTTTGGTAGAGGATTGAGACAGGGCTGTTGTCAGTACCGGCAGTCTCAGACATCACTGGCCTGACTCCAACACTCAGTAGGGCACTGATTGCTGGCCTTCCCAATTAGAATCATTAACAGAACCCAGCTGGACATTGCCTCAGGCTACACATTGCACCAGCTAAACCTGCATTATGGTCTGTTTTCACCTGTATCCCTCTGCATTCACTTGCTGGGCTGAACTGAGCATGCACACACCTGGTCTGCTCAGTACTTCCTGCATCCTCTTGATTGGTTAATTGCCTGTCAGCTCTGTCTATTTAAAGCACCTGCTTCTCTACCAAGTTGCCAGATCTTCAGGTCTCTCCTCCTGGTTAGACGTGTCCCAGTACTGGCTCCTGTATCCCTGCTTATCTACATGTGTTCCTGAATCAACGGCACTAACCCAGCTCCACTGGATTCCACCTGCAACAGCTGCTGCAGACCATCTTATCTATTTGTGTTCCCAATTCATTGGTGCTTACTCAGCTTCACAGGACTCCACCAGCAGCCACTGCTGCAGAGACTCTTATCTATCTGTATTCCTGATTCTGGACGCTACCAAGCCCTCGGGATTTCATCAGTAGTCTCTGCTTCTAGACTTCTCCTCCTGCTCCCCAGTTTCTCTGTTCTCCAGGCTCTACCTCAGGTTTCGCCCGTTACCCTCTGAGAGGACCGGGACCTGTGGTTAGGGAGGAGCCGCCATGTCCATGCTCCCTTGCGGGAGATTCTGGTGAAAACCTCCCTCTCCGTTATACTCTACACATTACTGGGGGTAGTATCAAACCAGGCAAACACTTTGGGTTTCCCAAGACCTTCTGATTGGGACAAGTTGACATAACACTTCTCTCAGGTTTTACTACTAACCTTCATTTCTAATGCAGGGAATAACCAATCATCCAACTCCTAGAAGAACTTGCTCAGTGCACACCTTAGTGCTGGAGTATCAATTGTGTCCAACATCGATACTCCCGCTCTAGCACAATACTAGGAAGTATAGCACCACTCCATGTTTCTTTAACTCCTGAGTCCAGTCTCCCTGACAGCAGCACACTCATACCAACATTTCCATCTGTGAAGTTTTCGGCAGAGCCCTCATACCAGTTAAGTACTCTGCTGCATTCATGGAGAGAACCAACTTCACTGGGCCGCGACCTGGGTTCTAACTGAGCAAAGTCATATCATCTTGCGGGGATCCCTGTTGAAGTCCAATGGTGGTTGTGCCAATCTCGCCTATTAGTTATTGTCATCTGTGTGTGTGCACTAAACTACACTTGCAGTCTGTCTCTGCTGTACATGATCACTGCAATGTACTTCGTTGTATCCAATTGTTTACTTTTGCCAACACTGCTGTGTATCTTATTGCTTGCTACACACTGTTCAAACAATGCCAAAACATCTGAGTGCACATTGTAAGTCAAGCGCTGGGGCACCCACAATACAGATATTGCTCTATTCCTATCATAGGATACAATTTTCGATGAAGCCAAATTAAAATATTAAATTTGAAATTTTATTCATACACCATCTAATATAACAAATATATGAAAAATCTGAAATATCCTCAATTTGGAATACAAAGCATCACATAAGTTGGTAAGTTCCACTCAATATATGAAACAGAATATATTCCTTATCTCATGAGATCGTTGCAGAGAGGAACAATTACCTACACCTTTTATATATTTATAACAGGTGAGGCCAATCTTTATATAGATGAAGATATTCTTGCATATGGATCCAATATGATACAGATACCCAAATAATAATTAAAAATTAAAAAGTATACATTTCCAATATCCAGAAACCGAATACATGCATGATTCAAAAATTAAGGGAAGGGGAGGGATTAAAAATAGATGTTGGATAATAGTAATACACCTGAACAAATAGAATGGAAAAAGTGCATAGAAAAACTTGCTGGTATTGTTGTCCACCGTATGGTTAACGATACATCCAAACACATATATGTAGAGTATAGTTCCACCTATGCATAGGTAACTGTTGTCATCTATAACTCCTTTGTATCATGTATCCGCTTGTTGAACTTAGAGTCCATGTGTATAGCAGTAAAACATAACCACGTGTGGCTGTCTTGTAGTGACTTATGCACTCCGGAAAATATAAAATAATAGGGCTTACCCGACTTGATCCGTGACTTAAAGTATAACCGAAATTCAAATACAATATACCGTCCCCTCCTGGATGATTTCCATAAATGGAGCGAGACGGAGTTTGCCCAGGTTGGATCTGTGATCCGAAGAGTGCGTATGACGCAAGCACGTTTTTCCGTCACCTCGTATCTGGGGATACACCCCTTGGTTGCCCAGGAACCAAAGTTTCGTTGGAAATAAACCAATTAGTTGCAGCGGAAGCTGTAGTAGGTATTAAAACACTCTCCTTTACCTCTCACTTCTTCACACAGCGCTGTGTTTGACAAGAATATGGAGAGGAACCCTGCTGACGCGTTTCGTCCTATATCCTAGGACTTTTTCAAAGCTGTTACTTCTGCACCTTTGGTTCCTATTTAAGGGATAAGTGGGCGTAATCATCCTCACACATATTAGTGTCTTAAAGTGAACTGTTCCATTATTTCTGGAAGGAAGCCAGATGACATCTGATAATCACTCCAAATTACAATGATGTATAATTCCACATAAACGTTACCCAATCGGATAAATTTAGTTATTTTTATATATTAATCAATTCCTTTTTCTAATGCACATTTCATACAACAATACATTTTAAAGAAAAGAGAGATGGACCCAGATTGAATCTACTTCACACGGGCTAAGCCCATAAATCCACCATTCTTGTGGTTCATATAACGTTTACAGTACTATACATCACCCTTATTCGAATGTTACAATAATATGTATAATATAATATATTTTCCTCTGGTAAGTATTTATTAATTTATGCAGCTTTACTGCTTTTGTAACTCGATCTGATCCTTCTTATCTTATATCTATAAACTTAATTGAACACCACATACTATTCCGTGAGCTCCTAAGTCTGGTGTTCTTACAATTCTTATAACACATCGGTTACAAGGTTGAGCCTCATTGCATTTTAAAAAGAGATATAATATCAAATAGTCCCCTCGTATAGAGGGTGACCATTTTAATCGCAAAATTCCAATGCTTCATTCAAACCTCTCGGAGAAAGGGTCCCTAATTTAAAGATCCAAGAGGATTCACATTGACATAATCTCCGGAATCTATCCCCTTTTCTCACAGTAGGCAATACCTGTTCCAAACCCGTGATCCTAAGACACCCTGGATTTTTTCTGTGTACCTCCAAATAATGTCTCGACACACTATGTGTCAAGAGACCATTAAGGATATTACATCTGTGTTCGCGGAATCTTACTTTAAGCGGTCTCATAGTTCGACCAACATATTGAAGATGACACTCACATTCCAACATGTAAACAATATATGGACTGTCGCAATTAATAAAATGTTCAATGGGAAATTCTTCCCCACAAGTGTTTGACCGTACTTTCATAGTTCTATTCATAATGTGGTCACAAGTTAAACATCTTGATTTGCCACACTTATAGCATCCCTTAGGTTTATCTGGGAGCCATGTGACATTATTTGTGCACTTCTCTTGTTTTAACATACTGGGAGCTAGTATTCTTTTCAGATCCATATTTTTTCTGAAAATCACTTTCGGTGTACTATCCAAAACATTCTTTAATATATTGTCTTCCTTAAGAATATTAAAATTTCTCCTCACAGCATTGCCAATTTGTCTGGACTTGGCATTATATATTGAAATAAAGGCTGGATTGCTATTATTAAATTTATTCTTTTTTGTTATTGTTTTGTCTCCATCTGAATATTCTAATAGAAGACTCCTATCTAAGGTAGAAACATGGGAAACAGCTTCCTTAAGTATACTCTCAGGATATCCCCTCTTATTAAAATTATCCATCATTTTATCAGATTGGATCTTAAAATCATAATCTTCTGAACAGTTCCTCCTTAGCCTACCTAATTGGCCTCTGGGTATGTTGTTCACCCATGGGCGATGATGTCCACTCTCATAATGGAGGTAATTACAAATATCTGTTGGCTTGTTGGATCTTTAAATTAGGGACCCTTTCTCCGAGAGGTTTGAATGAAGCATTGGAATTTTGCGATTAAAATGGTCACCCTCTATACGAGGGGACTATTTGATATTATATCTCTTTTTAAAATGCAATGAGGCTCAACCTTGTAACCGATGTGTTATAAGAATTGTAAGAACACCAGACTTAGGAGCTCACGGAATAGTATGTGGTGTTCAATTAAGTTTATAGATATAAGATAAGAAGGATCAGATCGAGTTACAAAAGCAGTAAAGCTGCATAAATTAATAGATACTTACCAGAGGAAAATATATTATATTATACATATTATTGTAACATTCGAATAAGGGTGATGTATAGTACTGTAAACGTTATATGAACCACAAGAATGGTGGATTTATGGGCTAAGCCCGTGTGAAGTAGATTCAATCTGGGTCCATCTCTCTTTTCTTTAAAATGTATTGTTGTATGAAATGTGCATTAGAAAAAGGAATGGATTAATATATAAAAATAACTAAATTTATCCGATTGGGTAACGTTTATGTGGAATTATACATCATTGTAATTTGGAGTGATTATCAGATGTCATCTGGCTTCCTTCCAGAAATAATGGAACAGTTCACTTTAAGACACTAATATGTGTGAGGATGATTACGCCCACTTATCCCTTAAATAGGAACCAAAGGTGCAGAAGTAACAGCTTTGAAAAAGTCCTAGGATATAGGACGAAACGCGTCAGCAGGGTTCCTCTCCATATTCTTGTCAAACACAGCGCTGTGTGAAGAAGTGAGAGGTAAAGGAGAGTGTTTTAATACCTACTACAGCTTCCGCTGCAACTAATTGGTTTATTTCCAACGAAACTTTGGTTCTTGGGCAACCAAGGGGTGTATCCCCAGATACGAGGTGACGAAAAAACGTGCTTGCGTCATACGCACTCTTCGGATCACAGATCCAACCTGGGCAAACTCCGTCTCGCTCCATTTATGGAAATCATCCAGGAGGGGACGGTATATTGTATTTGAATTTCGGTTATACTTTAAGTCACGGATCAAGTCGGGTAAGCCCTATTATTTTATATTTTCCGGAGTGCATAAGTCACTACAAGACAGCCACACGTGGTTATGTTTTACTGCTATACACATGGACTCTAAGTTCAACAAGCGGATACATGATACAAAGGAGTTATAGATGACAACAGTTACCTATGCATAGGTGGAACTATACTCTACATATATGTGTTTGGATGTATCGTTAACCATACGGTGGACAACAATACCAGCAAGTTTTTCTATGCACTTTTTCCATTCTATTTGTTCAGGTGTATTACTATTATCCAACATCTATTTTTAATCCCTCCCCTTCCCTTAATTTTTGAATCATGCATGTATTCGGTTTCTGGATATTGGAAATGTATACTTTTTAATTTTTAATTATTATTTGGGTATCTGTATCATATTGGATCCATATGCAAGAATATCTTCATCTATATAAAGATTGGCCTCACCTGTTATAAATATATAAAAGGTGTAGGTAATTGTTCCTCTCTGCAACGATCTCATGAGATAAGGAATATATTCTGTTTCATATATTGAGTGGAACTTACCAACTTATGTGATGCTTTGTATTCCAAATTGAGGATATTTCAGATTTTTCATATATTTGTTATATTAGATGGTGTATGAATAAAATTTCAAATTTAATATTTTAATTTGGCTTCATCGAAAATTGTATCCTATGATAGGAATAGAGCAATATCTGTATTGTGGGTGCCCCAGCGCTTGATTTACAATGTGCATTCTTTTGATTTAACGGTTTGGTGAACCGTGTTCTAGCTGCAGGGTCATCTACTTATTTCCATTTTTCATTTTGGAATCCACTCTTTATTGACTATTAGCGCCGGGGGGATCCCTTAGGGGATAATTGTTGTCTATTTTTCTGTTCACCATTCCCTAGGCAGCATAAATAGTCTTTATATCAGTATGGCTGATTTCTCCAGTTACTCTGAGAGATTTAATAGGAGGGACCAATATTTACGGTCCTTCAAGCCAGATAACAACAAAAAATGTGAAAATGATGTAAAATCTGAAGATCTATCCACACTATTTTATGAATTAGAGGATCTTCCAAAAAATGAGATGAGACACTGGTGGGATAGTGTCTCATTACAGAAATATATAGATCTTAAACGTATTCCTAGGGGTTTAAGGATTACCAAAAATCTTTCTATTAATAATAATCCAGGACTTCAGAATAAATGGAATGAGATTCTGGATACCTGCTCCATATCACTGATGAAACTCTTAGTAGAATTCAGAGACATTAAAGTAAAAGAAACTACGGAAAAAATAGAAAGTCTTAAGAAAACTTTGGATCCCTATAAGGAAGATAAAGAATTTAAGGAAAGGGACATTGCTGTTAATAAAAGAATTGAGAAATTTGAGCAAGAACTGGTAGATTGGAAGACAAGGAAATTTGAGAGAGATAGGACAGATTACGAATTGAATCAAGTGAGGACCTTTAAAAATGATAGGATGCCCAATTCAAATCGTGTTGACAAAATACCATATAGAGAAACAAGGAAAGACACTAATAGGACAAATAGAACCCCTTATAGAAGGGCATGGAAAAGTAACAATGGGGATAACGGACAACAATTCTATGGGAGAAATAGCAATTATCATAGAGAAGAGAATAGAAATAGATATAGGGATCACAGCCCTAGAAGATCATACCGACAAACTCGCGAGCATAGTGAGACATCAATGGATGTGGAAAAGGGGCAACACTCTGCCCGCGATTTAGGAGCTAGACCCAAGGAAAGGGACCCAAACTTTTCTAAAGATACTCGTTTTTTAGAGAAAAGCCCAGAATGGAAAATGGGCTTACATCACAACCCTTACCATGTACTATATCAGAGAACACCCAAAAGAAGAAGAGAGTCAGAGGAAGGAGAGGACGGAGAGAGCAAAGGAAGGAGGATGAGGGTGAGATAGAGTATAGAGGACTATTCAATCTTTCTAAAAAAGAGCTTACTCCCTATCAATCAAAATTACTGTCCAGGGGTTTAAATTTTGCTCCCACAAAAGAGCCGAACATTTTTGATTTATTTGTAGAATTGAATAGATATGTTAGAACCCTTTGTAGGAAAAGATATTTTGCCACTAAGAAATTAAGGAAACAATCGATTGAGGGAGCTCCTATCACTCTTGATACAAATGATTCAAGTAGTCTGGATATTCTTGAAACTTTATGGGAGGAGAATAGAGTAGAGGAAACTAAAGAAACCCCCATTTTTGACATAAATAGTGGCTCAGAGAATTCTAGGAATTGGGAGCTCAATTCGACATTCAAACGTAGTTCAAACTTTTTTCCTCTCAGTCACAAGAGCTCAGCCATTACTTTCTTTTACAATAGGACGTTACAGGATTTTATGTTAATATGCAGTGGGACAAATCGAAAAGATAAGAAACATCATGATGTAGGAGATTTCCCTCGAATAGGTGTCCCTCGATGCTATTCCAATCTTCATCCGAAAGAGAGACAAGCTATTAAAGAATTACGTAATGATACTTCGATAGTTATCAGATCAGCTGATAAAGGAGGGGGGGTGGTTATTATGGATCGAGAAAAGTATGTAGGTGAAGCAAACAGACAACTAGGGGATCCTTCGTGCTATAAACAACTTCAGAGAGACCCCACTAAGGATTTCCAGTTGGAACTTAAAACTATGTTACTTAAAGCCCTGAATGAAGAGACAATATCTAAAGATGAATATCTCTTCTTATTTTTAGAACATCCAGTGATCCCAATATTTTACCACCTCCCCAAAATCCACAAGTCCATAGTCTCTCCACCAGGACGCCCCATAATATCGGGCATTAGTTCGCTTACATCTAATCTTTCGCATTATGTGGATCATTATTTACAGGGTTTTGTCCCACGTTTGTCCTCTTATATAAAGGATACCATTAATTTTTTAAATATAGTAAGCAATCTAGAATGGAAGCCGGATTACGTTTTTTTGACGCTTGATGTCCAAGCATTATATACGAACATACCCCATGAGAAGGGAGTGGAAGTAGTTAGAAGGACTTTGGACACAGATGATAGCATTGGTAAGGCTAAATGTGATTTTATTCTGGAATCCATCAGATACATCCTAACCCACAATTATTTTTTATTTGAGAACCATTTTTATTTGCAGGTCCTCGGTACGGCCATGGGGACCAGGTTCGCGCCGAGCTTTGCCAATCTGTATATGGGACAAGTGGAGGAGAAACTTATATGGGGGGGCCGGTTTGGCGTGAACCTGGTCTTATATGGTCGGTACATAGATGACCTGTTTTTTGTGTGGAAGGGGGATATAGACTCTGTCTTAGAATTTGTTGAATTTTTAAACAACAATACATATAACCTGAAGTTTACTTATGAGTTTAATAAGGATACTATCAACTTTCTAGACATCACAGTAACAGCTGATGGAAACAGAGTCATAACTTCAAATTACAACAAGCCAACAGATGTTTGTAATTACCTCCATTATGAGAGTGGACATCATCGCCCATGGGTGAACAACATACCCAGAGGCCAATTAGGTAGGCTAAGGAGGAACTGTTCAGAAGATTATGATTTTAAGATCCAATCTGATAAAATGATGGATAATTTTAATAAGAGGGGATATCCTGAGAGTATACTTAAGGAAGCTGTTTCCCATGTTTCTACCTTAGATAGGAGTCTTCTATTAGAATCTTCAGATGGAGACAAAACAATAACAAAAAAGAATAAATTTAATAATAGCAATCCAGCCTTTATTTCAATATATAATGCCAAGTCCAGACAAATTGGCAATGCTGTGAGGAGAAATTTTAATATTCTTAAGGAAGACAATATATTAAAGAATGTTTTGGATAGTACACCGAAAGTGATTTTCAGAAAAAATATGGATCTGAAAAGAATACTAGCTCCCAGTATGTTAAAACAAGAGAAGTGCACAAATAATGTCACATGGCTCCCAGATAAACCTAAGGGATGCTATAAGTGTGGCAAATCAAGATGTTTAACTTGTGACCACATTATGAATAGAACTATGAAAGTACGGTCAAACACTTGTGGGGAAGAATTTCCCATTGAACATTTTATTAATTGCGACAGTCCATATATTGTTTACATGTTGGAATGTGAGTGTCATCTTCAATATGTTGGTCGAACTATGAGACCGCTTAAAGTAAGATTCCGCGAACACAGATGTAATATCCTTAATGGTCTCTTGACACATAGTGTGTCGAGACATTATTTGGAGGTACACAGAAAAAATCCAGGGTGTCTTAGGATCACGGGTTTGGAACAGGTATTGCCTACTGTGAGAAAAGGGGATAGATTCCGGAGATTATGTCAATGTGAATCCTCTTGGATCTTTAAATTAGGGACCCTTTCTCCGAGAGGTTTGAATGAAGCATTGGAATTTTGCGATTAAAATGGTCACCCTCTATACGAGGGGACTATTTGATATTATATCTCTTTTTAAAATGCAATGAGGCTCAACCTTGTAACCGATGTGTTATAAGAATTGTAAGAACACCAGACTTAGGAGCTCACGGAATAGTATGTGGTGTTCAATTAAGTTTATAGATATAAGATAAGAAGGATCAGATCGAGTTACAAAAGCAGTAAAGCTGCATAAATTAATAAATACTTACCAGAGG
This sequence comes from Mixophyes fleayi, assembly GCF_038048845.1. Classification (NCBI taxonomy): domain Eukaryota; kingdom Metazoa; phylum Chordata; class Amphibia; order Anura; family Limnodynastidae; genus Mixophyes; species Mixophyes fleayi. Next base: position 234,723,774 of record NC_134404.1, on the reverse strand, counting down.
AAAATATATTATATTATACATATTATTGTAACATTCGAATAAGGGTGATGTATAGTACTGTAAACGTTATATGAACCACAAGAATGGTGGATTTATGGGCTAAGCCCGTGTGAAGTAGATTCAATCTGGGTCCATCTCTCTTTTCTTTAAAATGTATTGTTGTATGAAATGTGCATTAGAAAAAGGAATGGATTAATATATAAAAATAACTAAATTTATCCGATTGGGTAACGTTTATGTGGAATTATACATCATTGTAATTTGGAGTGATTATCAGATGTCATCTGGCTTCCTTCCAGAAATAATGGAACAGTTCACTTTAAGACACTAATATGTGTGAGGATGATTACGCCCACTTATCCCTTAAATAGGAACCAAAGGTGCAGAAGTAACAGCTTTGAAAAAGTCCTAGGATATAGGACGAAACGCGTCAGCAGGGTTCCTCTCCATATTCTTGTCAAACACAGCGCTGTGTGAAGAAGTGAAAGGTAAAGGAGAGTGTTTTAATACCTACTACAGCTTCCGCTGCAACTAATTGGTTTATTTCCAACGAAACTTTGGTTCCTGGGCAACCAAGGGGTGTATCCCCAGATACGAGGTGACGGAAAAACGTGCTTGCGTCATACGCACTCTTCGGATCACAGATCCAACCTGGGCAAACTCCGTCTCGCTCCATTTATGGAAATCATCCAGGAGGGGACGGTATATTGTATTTGAATTTCGGTTATACTTTAAGTCACGGATCAAGTCGGGTAAGCCCTATTATTTTATATTTTCCGGAGTGCATAAGTCACTACAAGACAGCCACACGTGGTTATGTTTTACTGCTATACACATGGACTCTAAGTTCAACAAGCGGATACATGATACAAAGGAGTTATAGATGACAACAGTTACCTATGCATAGGGGGAACTATACTCTACATATATGTGTTTGGATGTATCGTTAACCATACGGTGGACAACAATACCAGCAAGTTTTTCTATGCACTTTTTCCATTCTATTTGTTCAGGTGTATTACTATTATCCAACATCTATTTTTAATCCCTCCCCTTCCCTTAATTTTTGAATCATGCATGTATTCGGTTTCTGGATATTGGAAATGTATACTTTTTAATTTTTAATTATTATTTGGGTATCTGTATCATATTGGATCCATATGCAAGAATATCTTCATCTATATAAAGATTGGCCTCACCTGTTATAAATATATAGAAGGTGTAGGTAATTGTTCCTCTCTGCAACGATCTCATGAGATAAGGAATATATTCTGTTTCATATATTGAGTGGAACTTACCAACTTATGTGATGCTTTGTATTCCAAATTGAGGATATTTCAGATTTTTCATATATTTGTTATATTAGATGGTGTATGAATAAAATTTCAAATTTAATATTTTAATTTGGCTTCATCGAAAATTGTATCCTATGATAGGAATAGAGCAATATCTGTATTGTGGGTGCCCCAGCGCTTGACTTACAATGTGCATTCTTTTGATTTAACGGTTTGGTGAACCGTGTTCTAGCTGCAGGGTCATCTACTTATTTCCATTTTTCATTTTGGAATCCACTCTTTATTGACTATTAGCGCCGGGGGGATCCCTTAGGGGATAATTGTTGTCAAAACATCTGAGTACCTTATTGCAGGCTATGTGCTGTCCAACCAGTGCCAACACATCTGTTTACCCCAGTACATGCTATGCGCTGCCCAGTGCCTACAAACTCTGTATACTCCGTTTCATGTTACCAAAGCTCCACACTTCGTGTACTCAGCTGTGCCATCAGCATTTTTTCTACAGAGCCAAAAACCTCAGTATTCCAATAGGTCATCATCTCTTTGTTTCACACCTGTATACCTCCTGTGTGTTCCCCCATAGATACAAAGTTCTCACAGCTGCCCTCTCTCCCTGGCCCTGTTTGCCATTATCATTAAACCATTGGCGTGCATGGTCAGAGCTTATGTCAGATGCCCGCTCAGCAGGAAATTGTGTCTGGTTGCTTAGCAACCAGACGCATTAGGTCTGGCCGCCCGACGACTGCTTCTACTCATGCGTGTTCTGTTGCTAAGCAACTGGACGCTAGTTTGAAAGAAAGCAGCGCCAGCTGACGTCACCACCACAAGCGCTTCTTATTTCCTTTGCCACTATATAAGGAAGACTCTAGCACCATTAGGGAGCCAGAGTATTATGTCTCCTAGCTCCAGGCATCTATGTACTATATTGCTCCTTGGTCTGACTTCATGTTTCTGATCTTGACTGTTCCTGACATTCCTCTTGGATTCTCCCCTTGGTTCTTTTACACTATCCCGATATTTCAACTCTGTCTACCTGACTACTCTTTTGGAATCTCCCTGTGTACTGCATTGACTGCTTGGCTCGACCTACGCATGCCTGACCATCCGATTATCTTCACCTATTTCGCTGATTACCTTCCTGGAGAACTGCTACCTGTGCTCCCCTCGTAGCTAAATCCAAATCTCCTTGCGGGGGTCCCTGGTGAAGACCAGGGGCGTATTAGACTCCGAGCCAAAATCAGTGCCAAAATCAGCAGACAGCCACAGCTGCTGACAGCTTATCATTGGATATTTGACTTGGCTGCTTGTGGCAATGTGGATAAAATTACACTTTATGTGGACAACATGCTCCTATTTCTGAGGGATCCTCATGATTTCACCTGCTGCGCCTTGTTGATGACTTTGGCAAGTTCCCTGGATTCAAGATCAATTGGTCCAAGTCAAGCAGATTCCCCATCTGCCAGGGGCTACCACAGAATAATATTACTAAAATTCTTTACAATGGACGCTTAAATTTATATTTTTGGAATATGGATAATGAGCACTGTATAAGATTACACTCCCCTTAACATTGATCCAGTCCTAATATGTTTCGAAAATTTCTACTTCAATGTAACTACCTCTGTCCATATCTGGTAGAGTCAACTTGATTAAGGTGATCCTTCAACCCAAATTTCTATACCCTTGCAACTTGCTTCTTTTAATCTCCCAGTGTAGACCTTATAGAAACTAAATTAATTTTTCTCCTCTCTGGTTTGGGAGGACAAAAAGGGCACATCTTAAAATGGCTATACTATATTATATATCAAGAGCCTCTGGTGGCATGGCTATACCAAATTTGAAAGCATATTACATTGCAGCACAACATTTGAGAGAATGAGTTGGGGACTCCCTAACTGATACTTAACACGGGTTCCTCCATGAGCAGATAATGTCCTCTGCCTTTCCATTTCAAACCTTTCTCAGTATGAGAGTGTCCGGAAGCATGGCACTACTCCTATAACATCCTGTGCTAATGTGGACTTGAGTAACTCTAACCTTAGGGAATTAAATAAGTTAGGAAAAAATAACACTTGGCATAATGATGGAGCCAACTCACTTGGCCAATTGTATACAAATCAATCTTTGACTAAACTAAAGAATTATCTATTCCAAATCATTTATTTTACATGCCATATTTTGTGTGTTGTATGTGATATAAAATGTAAATAAAGAAGATTTGATTTAAAAAACAAAAATATACCAATGTCTCCAGACACCCAAAATAATAAAACTCTTTTGTGGGTGAGGGTATTTGCCTCTCTATAACCTGCCTTATTGATAGTGATATTGTTTGTATATCCCTTAGCTACCTGAGATTTTTCTTATGTTACATTTTAAATATTTGTTTCAACTTTCAATTGTTATAATTCCTTTTCTTAAAAATATTGGCTATCATGGGCCTGACTCATCTTTGCACGTAAGTCCTGTTGCGTGCCCTATCTTGGGTGGAATTGCACTGCACATGCTTAGAAATGGACTTTACGCAAGTGAACACAATTGCATCCAATTTGTGTTCAAAAGCAAATGACACTTACGACTGCCTACGTTTTGAAAGGTTGAATAGGGGTGGAAAGGGGAGGATGCACATAGGCAATGTACAGTAAGGACGTGCCAAGATCATCTGATTCAAGCTCTGGGCATCTCTTAGATATTAATTTTTTACCAATATCCCTTGCACCAGCTACAGGGCAGGTGTAAGCACCGACCTATAATGATGAATGACATGTATGCATGCCAGAACATGTGTTTGCAAGTAAGATAAAGTATAAAAATGCATTTTATGTACACTACATTAAGAACATCTTGCTTAATGTATTTCATTTAAAAAAAAAATATTTACATATATTTGTAATAAGGAGTATAGTATTAATAGGGGATGTAGTCGACAATGAAAATGTCGCCATTCAGAATGTTGACACCATTCTGTCTACACAGTTAAAAGGTTGACATTTAAAATGTCAACATGTTCACTAAATCACCAGTTAAAATGTCATCATTGTGACTGTCGACAGGTTGCAATGTCGACAGTCTCAATATTGACATAATGCTGACCAGCCTGGAGGTGGTTTGTCATTTTGGCAGGGGGACCCCCCACACTGCGGGCTCTCCTGCAATAGTGCCACCAGCCCCATATGGCAAAACCTAGTGCTGGTACTAGTAAAATTGGGGGGACCCCACACTTTTTAGCCCCCTGATCTTGCTAGTTCCAGTCTAGGCTGGCAGCACTGGAGTTGGTTAAGTTATTTTTGAGGGTGGGGGCAAGCTGTTTTTTTTTATTTTTGTTTATGGACATTTTATTTATTTAGTTTTAATGTAGTGCCAGCAGCAGCAGGGGCATTGTCGCTTTTAATCTAATGCATTACTTTGGCATTGTCACTGTCGACAGTCACAAAGTCGACATTTTTACTGTGGTGTCAAAGTGAGCTACATGTTGACATTCTAAAAGTTGACCTTTTAACTGTTTTGAAATTCTGATTGCAGACAACATGGTGTCATCATTCTGAATAGTGACCTTTCCCTTGTCGCCATTTCGTACCCAACCCATTAATAGTGTACCCATATTCAAATGGAAGTGTTTCTACAGATCCGCATATACTAGTATATGGGCTGATTTTACTAGAACTATGTACTAGTGAACAGAATGTACTAGTTACGTCTGAATTTTTAAACTCAAGTTGCGTTCACATTGTGTTCAAATATGAATCAGTCTCTATATGTGTTGCTGTAATCACTTTTTTGTGGGTGTATCAGGTTTTTGAGGGGTCAGCACAGGACATTTAACTAGTTTGGTTAAATCAACTTGCATTTATCACACTTTGTTCATCTTCCACACTCAACCTGCCACATATTCACGCTGCTGCACCTCACTTGTCATCATTCTCCCCTTCCAGATTCTAGGCTAGTCTTCCTGCTCCACTTTCATACCTAATATCTCTTGCACTGGAGACATCAGAATGGGGAATAATTTGCAATGTTAACTGACTCCCGCATTTTAGTTTTGGATCTGTATTAAGTTTGTGTTTTGGCTTTGTTTTTGGTTTTGGCAAAACTGCCACCGCGTGTTTGGGTTTTGGATCTGTATGTTTTAGAACAATTGCTAAAACATACCAAAATCACATAATTTTGCACTTTTTATATTCCTACATTACTTTTAACCTCAATAACACTGATTTCCAGTAATTTCCAGTCAATTTTGATCACCTCACAGGTCACAATATTATTTTCATACACTTTCGAACAAAGACTGCAGCAAGCTGGCTGGATGTTAAGCGACAGAGCAACGACACAAACACACGGCAGTTCATAGCACATCTAGGAAACATTTCCACACAGGAGTGGCAGAAAAAAAAGAAAAGTGGCACAAGTCCTTCGGCCCTCCCCTTATGCAAGATATTGAAAAGGACATGTACAGTTTAACAAGCCAAGTACTTCAGCGACATGGAGTGCCAATTTGGAATTGAAGTGCTTGATTTGTTTAGGCCCTCACAAAACAAGCTACCAGTAGCTTAGCTGCCTTAAGCCCAACAGTGCTGTCAATGAACTCTACATTATTAAACCATTTCTGTTCATACTGCATCTTTAATCTCCTTCTCCTCTGTGGATACCTCCCACTCATCACTGAAGAACTGCCATACTTATGTAGAAACGGGAATGGATATTATAACTGGAGTGGCATTAGATATGCTTCAGACAGACTGTGACATGGAACATGTGGGCAGCATTGAATCCATTATGTTGAAATACATTGTATTGAACATAGATTTAAACCAATATATAGATGCAGTTGAGGAGACCGTACGTAAGTTAAAACTTGACCCGCTGGATCGGATCCCGGATTTAAGAAAGCTTTTACACGAGAGATACACTGCGCTTCAGAAGAATCATACAGAGGAGGTCCTGAGGCAGGACAATAAATACAGTCATGGGCGAAAGTTTTGAGAATGACACAAGTATTGGTTTTCACAAAGTTTGCTGCTTCAGTGTTTTAAGACATTTTTGTCAGATGTTGCTATAGTATACTGAAGTAAAATTATAAGCATTTCATAAGTGTCAAAGGCTTTTATTGACAATTAAAATAGGTTTAAGCAAAGAGTCAATATTTACAGTGTTGACCCTTCTTTTTGAAGACTCTGCAATTCGCCCTGGCATGCTGTCAATCAACTTGTGGGTCACATACTGACTGATGGCCACCCATTCTTGCCTAATCAATGCTTGGAGTTTGTCAAAATTTGTGGGTTATTGTTTGTCCACCCGCCTCTTGAGGAATGACCACAAGTTCTCAATGGGATTAAGGTCTGTGGAGTTTTCTGGCCATGGACCCAAAATGTTGATGTTTTGATCCCAAAGGCACTTAGTTATCACTTTTGCTTTATGTCAAGGTGCTCCATCATGCTGGATGCTTGAAAAAGCATTGTTCAGCCCTTATAGAGGAACCCCAGCCTAATGCCGAATGAGTTCAGCCGGTGTGATGTTTGAGCTGCTTAGAAGGTATTGAGTTCCCCATTTGATGCGTTATGAGTAAGACCAATGTGTATGTTTTGCTTTTGCTTAAAAAGTAATATGTAAGCTGAAAGAATGCTGTCTCAATAGAGTGCCCCCCCCTGCGTAAAAAATTTATTGAAGTAAAAAAAAAAAGAAAAAGCATTGTTCGTCACCAAACTGTTCTTGGATGGTCGGGAGAAGTTGCTCTTGGAGGATGTTGTGGTACCATTCTTTATTCATGACTGTGTTCTTGGGCAAAATTGTGAGTGAGCCCACTCCCTTGGCTGAGAAGCAACCCCACACATAAATGGTCTCAGGATGCCTTACTGTTGGCATGACACAGGACTGATGGTAGCGTTCACCTTTCCTTCTCCCGACAAGCGATTTTACAGATGCCCCAAACAATCTGAATGGGGATTCATCAGAGAAAATTATTTTACCCCAGTCCTCAGCAGTCCAATCCCTGTACCTTTTGAAGAATATCAGTCTGTCCCTGATGTTTTTCCTGGAGAGAAGTGGCTTCTTTGCTGGCCTTCTTGACACCAGGCCATCCTCCAAAAGTCTTTGCCTCACTGTGCATGCAGATACACTCACACCTGCCTGCTGCCATTCCTGAGCAAGCTTTGCACTGATGGGAGTGGGCTCACTCACAATTTTGCCTAAGAACACAGCCATGAATAAAGAACAGTACCAAAACATCCTCCAAGAACAACTTTTCACAACCATCCAAGAACAGTTTGGTAGCTTTGATAGTAGGATTTGGTGGAGTTATGGCAGAGGTGTCACAGTTTTTGGTCAATTCTTTAAGACCAGACAAATGACAAAATATTGTGCAGAGTCATCTGCATCATTCGTGGGTCTCTTAGGAAATTTATGTTTTTTCCTAGCAGTAGTTGACTGAGACACTGAAGGAGGAGATGCCGTCCTGTCACGTAACACCTCAGCTGTCATCTTGCTCACCAGGAGCTCATTGCATCTCTTGAGAGCTGGGTCAGTTGGAAGCAAAGAGAAGACATAGCTCTTAAACTACAGTCACCAAAATGTAGTGATCCAATTTAAAGATTTTGATAACTCTTGGATCCTGGCGAATCGAATAAAGTACTTGATCTACAAGTCTGACATACTTAGCGTAATTGCTTTGTTTCATTTCCTCCTTCAGTTGCTTTTCCAAAAGTCTATTTAAGGGAATCACTTGGCTCAAGTTAGCAGTGTCTGAACTCACTTCACAGGTGAGTACTTTAAATGATTTCAGCACCTTGCACAACATGGAAAGTATTCTCTACTGCGCTTGAGTAAAATACATTTTCCCTCCTTTCCCAATATCATGGCTTGTGGAGTAAATATGGATGGCTTTTCACTGTTCCTCCATCCTCAGAAGCATATACAGGGTGGAATTCCACCTTGTTACCACCTCTTGCTTCAGTTGGTAGCAGGGTAAATTAAATTGTACCGGAAATGTCCAGATATTTTATGGGCCACAGACAGCATCTCCCGTCCCTGTCATTTTTCAAAAAGCTCTGCACCACCAAGTTTATTGTGTGAGCCAGTGGTTCCCAATCTGTGTGCCTAGGCTCCCTAGGGTGCCTTGGCGATCTCACAAGGGTGCCTCGGCCAGGGCCAGCGGTAAGCAAGGCAGGGGACTACCTGGTAATTATTTTGGCTTAGGGGTGCCTTGCAAAAATTATGGATTGCCTAAGGGTGCCTTGAACTGAAAGAGTTTGGAATCCACTGGTGTAAGAAAAACAGGAAATGTGATGGAATTCACCCAGCTGTAATGCTTTCACAATATTGGTGGCGTTATTACAAATGACATATCCTAAGGAGAGTCCAAGCGGGATAAGCCATATTGCAATGACATCCCTTATCTTTTGTAATAGATTGTCATCTGTTTGCCTCTTAGTGAAGCCAGTGATACACAGAGTAGCCTGCCTCTGAAAGATGTGACGCAGTTGGGTACATGCTGCTGCTGTTTCTGCTGGTGAAGGTGAATCACCAACCCAGTGGGTTGTCACAGTCATATAATCTTTAGTTTGCCCAGTACCCCTTGTCCACATATCTGTGGTTAAGTGTACAGTGGGTAGCATGGCATTTAGTAGCCCAATAATTATATTTTTAGGAATCTTCTTGTACAGGTGAGGAATAGCTTTTCTAGTAAAATGGTGTTGTGATGGAATTTTGTAATGGGGACACAAGACCTCAATTAACTGTCATAAACCAGCTGCATTAATAGTGGACATTGGATGCAGATCTTATACTAGCATAGTGTTAGACAGCCACGGTGGCCACGGGCACCGCCGTGCCTCACTGTCCCTCATCCTAGTGTACCGGCCGTCGCTATGAGGACCGGGACGTCACTTTCGGAAATTCGGACAACGGGCGGACGCCGAAAATAATCTCTATGTGCTCCGGCAAGCTAAATAAGCGGGCACATGTGCAGTAGATCTCACAGCCTGTGGGCTGATTTAGTAGCCCTCTTGTATTTATTAGCCTGCACCTGAATAGGGGCTGGTGTCAAGTTCCTATTGGCTGCTCTAACTATTTAAGGCAGGGAGGGCTTAGCCTCCCTGCCAGTTATAGCGTTTCTGACCCAGTCTTGCTAACCTGCTCCTGTTTGCTGTACTCTGTCCTGTGGATACTCTGTTGGATTTTCTGTGGATTTTGGACTCTGCCTGTTTTCTTGTGACCCTGACCCTTTTGGCCTGTACCTTGGACCCTGCTATCTTGCCTGTGACCCTGACCTCTGGCATGTTTATTGACTACCCTGCTTGCCTGTGACCCTTGACCTTGGCTACCATTTTGACTATCCGTTGCTTTCTACCAGTCTCCTGGCCCACCGCTGTGGTCCTGCATTACCAACCCACACTACATCTGGAGCTAAGTCCTAGGGCCATCTGAGTACCGGTGAGCGCATCAAGCACTAAGGGAAAGGCGGGAAAGTCAATTGTTGTAAACTACTTGTAGTATTTTTCTTGGTCTGCTTCTGGGATGAAGATCCACCCCCAGCAGCAGCAGCAGCAGCAGCAGCGGGACTAATGCTCAAGATTTATTCTGAGGAATCCTGAATAGTGGAGGAGTCATATAGCCTTAGCAGCTTGGATGCAGGACTAACTCCAATCGCTACTGAGAATATTGATGAGGAAGGTGTTGTGAGTGTAGATTGCATGTGGCGGGATCTAGCTGAGAGAAGGGACCTAGCTGATGCTGCACTGCTTGTTATTTTTTAGCATAAGTTTCAGATTTTCCTAATAGCTTGCCATGAACTTGCTTCAAATGACATAACATGGATGAGGTTCCTAGATGGGTAAGGTCCCTACCTCTACTGACTATGGATTTACAAATGCTACAAATGCTACAAATTAATAAACAACTGTTGTCAGAATTGGGTAAAATTAATTCCACACATAAGAGGTGGATTTTTTGGTCCTATGCCCACACATGACAATGGTCTTCTTCTTATGATGTGCAAGAACTGCTTCCACTGGTGCAGGACCTACACAAACAACATCATCGTCATCAACATCCTCGTTAGCGCCGTCAGCTACACAAATAACCCCCTCATCCTGTTGCAATTCCAAAGTGGCATCCTCAATTTGTGTATCACCGACTACACTTGGGCTGCTCATTCACACAACTGCAGAAATGCTGAAAGGGGCCTTCTTTATGAGTACACTCAATCAGAAAGGTCAGGCTTAAACATAGCACTCGTGGATAGACTCTCCTCAGGGATTTGTGTCATTTCTGAATCTGAACATTCAGTTTCTTCAAATGACTTACTGTTTTCTTCCAGCTCAGCTTTTACACGTAAAAGTATTTGGGCACCACTTTTTCAGATGACAAGGTCTTCCATCGTCATGACTGGCTTTACAAGAAGATGCATCTCTGACAGAGAAAGGCGAAGGCCTGATTCTTTCCATGCCACTGTGTGTGTAGAATCGCATATTGGCAATTTTTTTTTTCTGCCGTTAACTTTGCCTTCATTACAGGTGCTTTTTTTTTTTACCAAGGTATAAGGTGTTTTTTTACATTCTTGTTTCCCTGACTTAAAAACACTATGCACTTTAACATAGCTTTTAGCAGATAACGTAGAGGGATTTTTTATCATCATGACTGGTGCCAGCAGCTGCTTGGTGCTCCTGGACTTCTGTGGACTGATGTGAATCCATTTTGATGACACAGTACAATGTGATTGGAGACTTCTAAGAACATTGCCAGCCCTTTTATTTCTCTTTCAGCACTGACAATGAGCAATGGCACATAGAATGAAGACTGGCAAGAACACTGACACCTCTCCTGTTTCTGTGTGAGCTATAATAACACAGTACAATGTGACTGGAGACTTTTAAGAACACTGCCAGCCCTATTATATTTCTTCCAGCACTGAACACTGCCACATCTCCTGTTTCCGGGGGAGCTAAGGCACGGTAGAATGTGACTGGAAACTTTTAAGAACAGTGCCAGCCCTATTATATCTCTTCCAGCACTGAACACTGCCACCTCTCCTGTTTCCGGGTGAGCTAAGGCACAGTAGAATGTGACTAGAGACTTTTAAGAACACTGCCAGTCCTATTATTTCTCTTTCAGCACTGAACACTGCCATCTCTCCTGTTTCCGGGGGAGCTAAGGCACAGTAGAATGTGACTAGAGACTTTTAAGAACACTGCCAGTCCTATTTTTTCTCTTTCAGCACTGAACACTGCCATCTCTCCTGTTTCCGGGTGAGCTAAGGCACAGTAGAATGTGACTAGAGACTTTTAAGAACACTGCCAGTCCTATTATTTCTCTTTCAGCACTGAACACTGCCATCTCTCCTGTTTCCGGGGGAGCTAAGGCACAGTAGAATGTGACTGAAGACTTTTAGGAACACTGCCAGCTCTATTATTTCTGTTTCAACACTGAAAACTGACACCTCTCCTGTACTCGGTTCGGTACTCGTATATCTGATGTTCGGGTGGGCTCGGTTTTCGGGAAAACAAGCCCGAGCATCTCTATAAATAACTAACAAGAACCAAAAGCAGAAGAACAAAATTTTGTTCTGTGGGCTAACTGTGCTCCATTTAATGGCTGGCACACACACTATTTGATGGCCTCTACATTGCATAAATCCACATGGGGAAACTTCAGGAGAGGACAGAATCTCTGATATTCAACACTTAACATAAATGGAGATGCAAGGGCTACAACTAATTTTAGAATATGATGCTAGTTTATATTTTAGTAAGTCTACTCATCTACATAGCACATTTATAAAAAAAAATATTTACATATACTGGGCCTGACTCATTAAGGAAATTAAGGCAAAAAAATGAGTACATTTTCTCTTGGACAAAACCATGCTACAATGTAAAGGGTGCAGATTAGTTTATTATTTTGCACATAAGATAAATACTGTTTTTTTATGTAGCTTACAAATACTTGATAACTTTATTTGTATATTGAAATTTAAAGTTCATCTAGAACATGCCTAACCCCAACTATAAATCTATCCCCGCATTTTATATTTACCTCCCCCTCCAATACAACATGGTTTTGTCAAGGTGCAAAGTTACTCATTTTCTTTACTTTACTTTCCATAATGAATCAGGCCCACTGTGTTTAATACAAATTACACTCTTAGAAACATTACCTCATTGCTGTGTTTATACACCGCTCTTGTACAGAGTTCTTTTTACATCTATATGCGTTGAAAGGGAGTACCAACCTATCTTTCTTTGCAACAATGACGCATTTTCTTACACATCACATTATCATACATTACTTACCTTATTTAGACATCATAGAGGCAGCGTAGTTCATATTTTCTGGATAATGCACGTGGAAATGCACAGGGTGAACAAGTAGGCACACTCACACACATATAGGAGATATTCAGGTCCACACTTGTTGACCTGATGTTTGTAAATTACCCTTATACCTTTCCCTGTGCTTTTATAACCATACTCTAGTAATTTTATCCCACCTCTTTTTATATTTTGCAGAACTGGATTGCTTATTGGAGAAGTGAAGTTTTACTTTGTGGAAGGGTTAAATCACAGAGTGGAAGAGAAATGGCCAAGCAGTAAAACAATGCTCTATACATGGCACTGAGTGATTCATAACATTAGGGAGTGTGATGAAGCCATGTAATATGAACATAATTATAAATTAATCCCTTCACTCAATTAGATAAACATAGTAGGATTTTTTTGTGCCAGTATCTAGTGAAAATAAGATCTAACAATATAATTCGATTCTATTATTAAAAAAAGTATAGCAGTGTTACTGACTTACTGGCTTATCACTGTACCACACCTTTTCTATAATTTAATATTAGTAGGATATTTACTGGTGTGTGCACATAAATAACAGCGCGTTTGTATTACACATGAAATCCTAACTATATTTTTTTGTTTAGTACACTTTTATTTCAAGTATTTTTAAATCCATAACATTTTAATTACAAGTGAAGTGTGGAGAGTAATGATTTTGGAAATGAAGCTGTAAACAGCACCATTATTTTTTGGTGTGTGTTGTTTATTGAACAATGCACATAGCCAGTTAGAAATGAATCAAATGTAAACTTCAACACTTCTTAATAGGATATTAAAGGAGAAACGACCATTTTTTTGCCCTGTTCATTTAAAAGGTAAGCATGGATTAATATGCTGTGTATAAATAGCAGGGGCGCACCCAGGGGGGGTTTCCTAGTCCTCAGAAACCCCTCTCCTACTTGGGGTGTCCTATGCTTACAGTGGCTGGCCCCTCTCCCGGGACCAGCCACTGCTGCTTGCAATCCTCTCCTAGTCAGTCCCCTGCTGTGTGAGCACAGCTCTCTGCTGGCAGTTTGGCTCCGCCCCTTCCTCCCACGGGGCCAGCATGGGTGTTATGCAGGAGGCAGCAGCAGAAGAGGGTAAGAATGTGTGTGTGTGAGTGAGTCTGTTTGTCAGTGTATATGTCAGCTTACATATCTGTGTGTTTATGTATGTGTGTATTTATGTATGTGTGTGTATGTGACAGCTTGTATATCTTTGTGTTTATGTATGTGTGTGTATGTGACAGCTTGCATATCTTTGTGTTTATGTATGTGTGTGTATGTGACAGCTTACATATCTGTGTGTTTATGTATGTGTATGTGACAGCTTACATATCTGTGTGTTTATGTATGTGTGTGTATGCGACAGCTTACATATCTGTGTGTTTATGTATGTGTGTGTATGTGACAGCTTACATGTTTGTGTGTTTGATCCTGTGTGTGTGTGTGTGTGTGTGTGTGTGTCTGTGCTTGTCTGTGTATGGGACAGTTTACATATCTGTGTGTTTGACACGGTGTGTGTTTGTAGCCACGCCCCTACACATACTGGACACGCCCACTTGTATCATGGCGCGGAAACCCCCCTCCTCGAATCCTGCGTTTGCCCCTGAATAGCACACTGGTTGTGCTATTGTTACACAATATAGCCAGAGGAAAAGGTCACCCTGCCAAATACAATTTATATGTTCCATTTTTATTTTTTATTCACGCGTATTAAAGTGTTTTCTTTAGAAGGTGCTAGACTCTTGTTTGCTGTAAGTAATTGAAAGCTTACTTACTTAATCTATGAACATAACTGCAAAATAAAAAACATTCTGTTTATTTTCTACTAAAATTTACATAATGCACATTGATTAATTTATCTTAAATAGCCTGGTAAGCTTTTCCATCATGATCAGAAAGATAATGATTGCTACTGTGCTTTTCCTATTCATTTCTCTTCTTCATCCTTGAACAAAATTTGAAACACTGTTACTGATAACTTCAAATTAAAATCTGCCCTCGACTATTCTCAAACAGCTGCACCTCCTTACTGGAAACAGCAAGTCATAAATATACACTAAGGGCCTCATTTAACATTAGGAGCAAATTCTGCTAAAGGGTACAAATTATTTGCACCTGACCAAACAATGCTGCAATACACGTGGTTCAAAGCAGTTTTTTCCTTTCCATGCAGGAAAAATGTTGCCTACTTTTGCATGTAGCACACAATATTCGAGTAGCTTTATTTTAATTTAGAGTTGAGCTAGAGCTGCCTACATCTGTCATGACATTCTAAATATGCCCACTGCAGCCCAACATGGTTGGGCTGCAAGCTAGCTTGATTTACTCCCAACTCTAAATGAGGCCCCAAATGTCCCCTGCCTCATTTCCCCTGATTCAGGACAATCAGTTTGCATTGTGTCAGATTACATTTGCAATGGATACCCTTTCTTTTATTTCAAATTGCAATAGATGGCCCAACGCTGTTGCCGGGTACAAGAGTCATTGTAAAATTTGGCAATACAAGTGGTTGGAAGAGATCTGGACTTTGGATCCCTCAGACAGATCACAACCTGCATAGGGCCCAATTATCCAATAGGCTGACTAGGCTGCAGCCTATGGCACTAGGCTTTTTTTGGGGGGGTGCAAAATTGTGATAGGGAAAGGTATGAACTGAAATTCATTTTAAAATAGAAGAGAATAGTTGCTCTCCAAAGTAAAAAGCAAACATGAAATTTAAACGTAATCTTGACGTATTCCCGTGGGAAAAGGTTGAAGACAAAGAGTCATCTTTGGATGGGCACTTGAAGATAGGGGAGTAGGAGAGACAAGGATGTTGACAGGTGCAGGCATGACAGTCCCCTCCACCTTCATATCTACACCCTCAATAGTGCTCACTCATACCATACTGCTATATAGTTCTTTATTTTAATAAAAACTAAATCGTTGACAGATTGCTGTGAACCTTGTAGAAAACCAAGTGGAGCTGAATTTCGAAAACACGGGAACATAAACATTGGTGGGTGGGGGGAAGGAAGCTGGATTTTAAATGAAGCATGAGCTAGTTTCTTCCTACCCGGTATTATCCTGGTGTGGAAGGAGAGGGGGCTTTATGAATGTATTGGCCTAGGGCAGCATGAACCATTTATCAGGCCATGCCTACATGACTGGGTTCTGTAAGTGGAGACAGAAGGTGGTGGAACATTTTGTTTGCATTGCTATTGAACATTACAGTCATTTGGTAAAATGACTGGGTATGATACTGCAGCATGTATGCACAGCATTAGTAAGTGCATATTGTAGGTTGCCCATTAAATACCTGTTCAGACTGTTGTCTGTTAAAATGGTGTCATTAAGGATAACTGAGATTCCACTGATCAGTGAATGTTGTAAACACACTGGTTTATGGTACTGTTGTGCATTTTGTTCTGTTCCCTTTGTTTTTATATTGCACTGGTTATCATTAAAGGCAAAATCAATTTTATAAAGTGTCTTTGTATACTTAATTATGTTATAACTCTGTGACAGTCGATTTGAAGCACATCACTTGGTGTTTTATATAACCCACTCCCCACACACAAAGTTTCTGCATCATATTTCATCTGTACTACAGATATACGGATGGAAAAAGGAACCAAAATGCATCACTTGTGGAGATTTCCCGGAAGATGGCAGCACATTTTTCGATGTCCTTGGAGGCAGTGGAGATCAGGCCTCATTCTATACTTCCAAAGAGGATTACCTTGGGCATTATCAGCTGCACTTCACCTAATAACATTCAAATAAATTCTGCTAAAACAAGCAGTATTTTGGGTGAAAAATTTAGTACATTGAGTTTAATGAGGGAGCGGTGCTAAAGCGGAAGTACATTAGACTTTGCAAAAACAAATTATATTTTTGGCAGAAAAACACATTTGTGAAAATAAATGGGTCCATCTCCCAAATGCTATGTATATGGAAAGTAAGTGTAGTCCAGGATAACCCGGTAACCAGAGAACAGTTTTAAGTTGCTTTAAGGACCGGGATTTATCCAGCCATGACTAGAAATCTCTTTAGGCAAGTGTCTGACTGCCTTACCCACTTGTGTTTAAATACTGCTTCTGACTTGGGCTTTAAACACAAGTGCCAAGCTCGTGACTGCAAGTTAAAATAGAAACCATTCTATTTAATATGTCCATATCCTGTTACGTTTGCACGTGTGTTGTTACGTGTCTGTAGCGATACATTTTTTTTGGGAGGCTTCATTTCAGTGTGTTCAAAAGGATGCCATCATACTTGAAGTTCATCTATGCCTATGGGAACACATTGGGTACTTACCCAGTAGAGGTTTACACAAGCAGTTTAACAAGCATTTGGATGTATTTTTACTATTGATTTCTACCACCCATTCATTACTGCAGTCAATTCACATGGAGTTGTGCACTACATGTAGAACTATATAAATGCACCAACTACACAAATGTTTCCCCAACAAAATGTTCTTACACTGCTGGTCCACTCTGCCAGTCCCTACATTGGTTGTCTGTACTTCATGGAATCCAATCTAAAATAGGTCTAATAATATACAAAGCTATTATCAAAACCACACCAACATACATCTCTTCATTTGTTTCAAACCATCTCCCAACTTGCCCCCTCTGCTTAAGATCTTCACCTCCTTCCACATTCATTACTTTATACCATTTACTTGCAGGACCTTTTGCAGGTTGCACCAAACTCTATGGCATTCAATCTTTTATACAAAACTTTCCTCCTAGCCTCCAAACTTTCCAAGAAAATCTAGAACTACCTTCTTAACCTCCCTAAGCATCACGATTACCAAACCCCTAGACAATTTATTCTCTCACTAAAGAAAACCTTTCGACTCGCCCACACTAACATTGCTGTGTGACTGGATCATAGTCTTACTAAGCAGTTTTTCCCCCACCGCAATTGACTGAACCAGTATGCAATATGTGGCACTTAAGCTCATATATCACTCTAATTTTCCTAAACATGGCCCATTTGTGGAAAGGGCCCTCTTAGCTCTTTGTTAATACCTATTTTTGTTCTATTACTACGTTTGTTACGAATAGTGATGGAGTATTTTGATGCTGTATGAATAATTGTTAACAAAATAAGGAATGTAGCTATAGAACTGATTGGGGCCACAGTTGACTAATTGAGATTCCGTTCATCTATATGGATTTGTAATCAAAGCAGGGTGTAACTAGTTGCAACCAAGCTAGGCTGTACAGCACTAGACATCCTGTTAAAATTAATGGAATATTATTGTTTTGCTTACGTCTGTACACATTCAATGCATATCAACCGTAGGTATGTGAACCATATTGTGTTTGTGTGTTACAACATGTAGTTTGCATTCTTTTTATGCAAACCACCTTAGAACTGCTGAAGTGTAGCAAAAAAGAACCCCTTTGGCTATAAGAAATAGATATATATATATTTTTTTTTAATATTGACAAAATATTATATTAGCACAAAATCTGCACAATAAAGCACGGTGCCTTGGTAGCCATACCATCACAACATGTTTGAATTCACTTTCACTCCATTGTAGCAAACAATATATATATATATATATATATATATATATATTAGTAAAATCACACCCTGCTTGTGCTCCTTTATTAAACACAGGTATATTTTTCCCATTTACTTTTTTGTTTTTAAAAAGTTTATTACAGAAAAGTACAGAAATCCAGCACATTAGAAAACATAACATTAAAAGTATAAACAACATGAACATTGCGATTTCCAAGGCTTGGGTTTTTTCCGGCATGAGAATCGAAACAAGACCTGCCACCATTCCAAAGTTCATACTTTCCTTATAAAACAATAAGTTTAAGAATATTATACACTGATTAGAATCTTCAGTGTTGCTGAAATTGTCTTCTCAATTAAGATTTAATTATAGTTTTATATGTAATCATGTGCTGAATTTGACAAACCGAATGGAATTTTTTTCTCTTTTACTTTGGAAATTTTGCACATTATACATATTATTGCACTATTTTATATATTTCAACAGTTATCAGCTAAGAGTGTGATTGGAAAAGTAGCAACCAATTTAATTTTAGATCATTAATAATGAAAACATATATTACATTTATTTATTCTGTTGAACTTTTGTATTCTATCATCATTCATCTCCTGGGATGAAATGGTGAACTTGTCAAGTAGTCTTGCACACAGCTACAATACCAGCCTAATTAACCAGTTTGATTTAGCTATGATTATGTACACTTTAAATGGAATTTGTATAAGAAATAGATTGTATATTTTAGATCAATTCTGGACAGGGTTTTTCAAGGCTTGAAAGATTTTGCAATTGAAGTCTGCTGCTGTCATAATAAAATGCTATCAGCACCTTAATAATGACAAATCTATTTTAAAGTGACATTGCACCTTAAACAAAGAAAACAGTTGATGCAAAATGAAAAATAAATCTTTAAAATGTATGGTAGCAGCTGATCATTAATTTGCATTATAGGCTTTGTGGCTCTTTCATCACAGCCATTTTGTAGGCTATTCCAGTAACTACTATGCAGCCTACAGATGTCTAAGGAACCAGTGCCTTGAAGACTTGGCTATAAAGTGCCTCAGTAATGACAAAAGTTCCAAATTAATTGATTTTCTGCAATCTTATAAGTATTCGTTTACTGGTTATGCATGAGCCCACAATTTTTTAGTGGATGGTGATGAGTCTGTAGAAAATCTTATAAGGCTCTTCCAAACAACAGACTAGGTCAGGAGACAAGTGTGTTTAGGATTATTTTAACAAGAACATTGCTCAATGTGACAGACAGTCTCATGATGTGAGGAGTGGAATTGAGGCAAGCAAGATGGAGAAAGGAGCAAGGTCCTCAATACCTTAGAATAATGTGCGCCTCGTGTAGAACGGATACAAGCAGGCTGGCATTGAACGTACCTTTGTAGGAGATATTTTATACAACCAACTTCTTTAATCCACAGTTTATCATGACACTTTTTTTTAATAATATGTTTTTATTTTGTTAGACCTTTAAACTTTTTTTCTTCTTCTTAAATACTACAGTTTTCAGACATTTTTTTTAGGGCTTTAAGATGTCCATTCAATTTTGTCTTTACATTTGTAGAACTCTGATATTATTCCAATAAACATTGTTATTGATTCATGGTCAAAAGCAAGACTTAAAATTAACAGGTTATCTGCAAAAGGTTTGGTTACTGCAACATTGCTTGCAATATTAACAGTAGGCTTGGTTGTCAGTCAAATTATATTCTAGTGAGCAGAGGAGGTGATGTGAGAGCTTAAACTGCCTGTTTTTTAAACTGAATTGATAGCTAAAACTTACAGCTCACAAGTAGTAGATACAAAGAATTTTAATGAATGCTAATTTTTCTACCAGAAGAAAATAATTTTTAAATCTTATCAAGTTCATTTTTTAGTGTGTCATCTTAGTAGAGTATGTTGCTCTTGTAAACATTTAATAATTGTATATATATATCTCCATGGATAACAATTGTAACACACTCAGGCTAAAATGGTTATAAATAGAGAAATCATACATTATGCATTATAAAATCACAGCAATTTGTCATTTTATTACATTAAATACCAAATAAGTACAATGTGTACATGGGAGTTTATCTTTTACATATACAGAAATAAATATGTAATAAATAAAAACACACTGAAATGTGGAATTTTTACACATCAACTGAGAAAAATAAACAGTGATCGTCTTTAATCTGTTCATGTTTTGATAAAATGAGAACAGTAAAAAAGGGATGCGTTTTAAAGTAATGTATTATCCTCAATGAGAATTGACAGAGAAAATTTTGCATAAAAATTTGAAATAAGCCATATCTAGCAGCAAAATGTGTTCATACAACCCACTGAATGTCCTGTGTCAGTATTAAAAGGCATAATGGACACAAAAATTCTGCATTGTGCTAGTTAAAGCCCCAATGTTTTCTGGGAAACCTTCCTCTTCTGAATGGAGGTGCTGAAGCATCACTGGCAATACTTGTCCCACTGGACCGCTTAGTCATAACTAAAGCCAAGTCTAATAAAATAAAAAAAAAAAAAATCTTCTGGGGGGGTGTTCATTTTAAGCAAATCACTTTAGACATTTGTTCTACAACCCATTACGTGATATTTTACGTGTTAGAATGTTTTGACAGTAATGATATAGAAATCTCAGGACCTACATTTTATCGATTTTCTTTTGAAACAATATTTTTTCGAATGTAAAAAATCCTATTATTGCGAATGTAGCTGAATGTTTGTGATGCATACTTAATGTGCAATCACACTATGCAAAATAGAAAGATTTTCCAATCTTATGCTCAAAACATTATTTATACACTACTGTTTAAAGGCTATTTGAATAGTTCTATGTGCAAATTAAAATCATAAGAAAAAACAAAAAACAGTAATTTCAGAACTACACAGCAAGTTATTTTTATTTTTTGTTTGTAGTGTTGGTGGTTGAAAAGTATTTAACAGTTATTGCAAACTAAGTGTTGAGCAGTAATTTA
The DNA here is from genome assembly GCF_038048845.1 of Mixophyes fleayi. NCBI lineage: Eukaryota > Metazoa > Chordata > Amphibia > Anura > Limnodynastidae > Mixophyes > Mixophyes fleayi. The sequence goes on along the minus strand of NC_134404.1, from coordinate 234,702,660 downwards.
ATTAGGGTAACGCACTGTCTTTTGGTATTGCTTCATAGTTTGCATGTGGCAAAACTTTCCATAGATATTAGTAAACAATAACCCCTATATACAGACAGAAACAAGCACACTGAAAAGGAAAATGCACATTAAAATAAAGTTTGATTTTTTTTTCGTAATGAAATATTGTATCATTGAGTCAAGACTTTAATTCACTTTACGCATTGAAATATAGAACACCCCCATGTTAAACTATTTTAAGTACATTATATAAGGTCATATCAACTTTTGGACAAGTCTAGGTAACTCTACCTACCTACACTCCCCTCTATTTGACAAATAGGGTGGTCCTACTACAGGCAACCCTCCTATTACCTGAAGAGGGAACTGTTTGAGCTGTGAGAACTTAATGTGGAGGTGAGTCTGTCAATGACTTTCCCATGGACCTCATCTATTTCCTACCAATAGTGGAGCTAAGAACCACTGGCGACTTGGACTTCTCATTTAACATAAGGCATGGGTTGCATCTGTAAAATAGCATTTTGATTGTTTGTCTTGATGTAATTATAGTAAGCAAAGTTATGTTACTGTAGTGTATGCAAAACTTTATTACACATGAAGTGTTAATCATTCAATGATTTTATTTTTAGACATTTTCTGACATTACAGTCACTCATATTTAAAAGTTAAAATTTTTTTTTTAATATTTTGCAGACAAAAGATTTTAATCATTTATAATGGTGTGAAGCTTTAAATGTTGTTTTATGCTGAAGCTGTACCGAATATAAACCACATAGTAAATACAGACTATTTTTATAACATAGTTACGTAAGCATGTGCTTTGCATGGGTGATTTTACTTATGACCAAACTCTGATCTGAGCATTGTCTGAGATGTACAGGCACCTTTATAAGACAGACAAATAAATTGTCCATGTGTTAAGTGGCGCAAAATAAGCAAGATTTGGACCAGTGGCTTTCAACATGCAAATGTGCTTATACTGTACAGATACTGGAAGGGCCGCTAAGTCAACCTTTTTCTGTTCCCTTTATATTTATCTGTAAATGGAAATATAAATATATGAAAGTATGGTGAATAGACTTTGTTAGTTGCTGTGCTTTACAACATCTTTATAAGCAGCAGTTTTGCATCTGTCCTATAATCCCCTCCTAAGCCCTCTGTAAATGTTATTAAAACATGTTAGCGCTCTCCCAGCACATACGTCTGGCGAGGGGCATTGCATGATATTTTTGGTGTTGTTCATTGGGTGATGCACCAATTCCAGACAACCATAAAAAGTAGAAAGAGAAAAAAATGGCAGAGAAAGATTTTGAGGTTACTGTGCCCTTAGGTGAGTTAATTATTGACTTATTTGCATTAATATCCTCACAGAGTAAACATTTAAACAGGTCATATTAATGTAGACTTAAAAGTACCTCATGTTTTGGTTATAAAACCACAAAAACAGAGCTGAAAGCTATTTTACCAGTTACTTATGTTACCTGTTCACTAGTATTTAGCTTTACTCCAGAATTTGAAGTAAAATAAAAATATTTTCAGAAACCTTTTTAGCACTAGTGTAGTTTCATCATTTAATAGGAGAACTAGTATGTCTTCTAGATCGCATCTGCTTGGATTCTGGTTATTACTTTTATGTTGTGTTATATTGTTGCAACATTACCTGTCACTTTATGTTATACAACAAGGACCATTAGCTGTAAACAAATACCATGATAACTTATGCAAAAGTGTCACCTTTGTTCATATAATTTACCAGTAGTCTCACATTTATTATGAATCACAAGACTATATGAGGCCATATCATGTATAAAAACTATACAGCATTTTAAAAGAAAATTTTATGTATGCAAAACATATATGTAGGTCCCCATACCTTGACCAAACCAAAGGATTTATATAAAGAAAAACTCATTTGCCAGTCATTGTCATTAGCTGTAAGAGGCTCCAGGATTGTTTCAAACATATTTGATGTATATGGTAAAAATAACAGTTACCAGTAACCTTCTACATCGATATGTGAACACTTTTAAAATAATATTCTTCAGGTTCAGTTCTATGGTAAAGGGAGGTTTTGCTGTAAACTTTAGGCTTTAAAGATTCCAGTTAGTAAGGAACTACACAAGTATCAATTGTAAATGAGATTAATATTAAATATGATTTGGATAGGCTGGTATGCAGTGACTGAGTGTAAAATGAATTAGGGCAAAGCAGATTGAGCTCAGGGACATATACCATTATTCAACGACAAAGTAGAATCAAACTGTTTCAAGAAGTGAAAAGCACTACATTGAGTGTGTGTTATTTTCAAGGATACATGAAAACTCAATGTTCACTTGCAGAGAGCTTATTATTTGAAGAACAACAAGGAAGGAGAGTGTGGCATTAGTAATGCAGATGCTGGAAAGGCAAGTGGCAAGACTATGCCTGGTGAAGTGAAGAATATTTTGTTCCCATCTCTACTGGCAAGACATAAGGCCAGATTGACCAAAAGCTATTTTAAAGTAGTGTGCAGAATGTCAGCCGACAAACAATATTAAAACAAGTAACGCTGGGTTATCTGTGGTCACGCTCTTCAGTGTTAGTCCAGTAACTCAAGACTTTACATTCTTGATGTCTCTCTAGAACTTATTTTAATGAAACATACAATGTTAATAAACAGACAAAGTCCAGAGTTAGTATCTTGGTATTATAACATTTATTAAAATAATGCTATGGGGTTAATAGAAACAGCAAAGAACCAAAGAATTAAAATGCAAGCCATGTAAAAACCCAACTAAAACCCAATATGTCTAATGTCATCCAGCCGCTAACTAGAAGCCAAGAAAGACAACACTCCCGATATAATAAAGTACTGCAAAACAATTGGCAATTTAGTTATCAAAATTGTGGGTTTTGCATTTTTGTATCCTTTTTCTCAATCGGAAAAAAATTCCTTTGAATGTTATATAACATACATATAAAACAAGATAGAAAAATACATTATAAACTTGTAACAATGGCTGTAAATACATTATTTTACAGGTTCTTTTAGGCAATAGGTTGGTTATGATACATACATAGCATGAAACTACTAAGGTTATAAAGAATAGACAAATACATTTTATCTGTACGGTTACATATCAGCGACACTCCCATCTAACCATTCTAAAAAAAATATAATACTGTCAAAGGAAAAAAAGAAAGACTCAAAACTACCTAGTTATAAAGAATAAAAACATAAAAATCATAATACTGAGATCAAAGGCATTCGCAGATTTCAAAAGTCATGCTTTTTTTTTTTAAAGTTGACCCATTTGTTTGTAAGTTTGTTCATAGCAATCATGTCTTATACATGTCTATTCAATAGACTTACACATTATCCATCACTCTCAGAAATTAAAAAGTCCTCTAACAAACATCTAAAAATGTCCAGGTTTATCGCAGCTGAGATGAAACTGGATCAAATACTGATTTTTAAACTGGTTGATCTCTCGAAATGCACAAGTGTTGCAAAATTGTTCAAACAATATCCTGCAAAGGGATAAAAATTCTTGCAAAAATAAAACGAATACAAATTTACCAGGAAGACAAAGCTGGTGGCATGGGAAATAAAAGCTGTCTGACTAGGAAAGGATGAATGTCTGTTGCATAGTAAATTAACTGATTTGTTTCAGTGAGGCGGGATGGCAGATGAGGTCACCACAAAGGTGCTTGAAATCTAAGCACTCTAGGCTTTACTGCTGACCTTTAATAGGGATTCCTTAAGAAACTGCACACCGGGAAGAGTTGACAAGACTGGGGAAACCTGTCTCGGGTCTTTGCCATATTTAAAACAGGAAAAACAAAACAAGATACTTGGAAATGTGAATGAAATATTGAAAAAGGGAAAGATTTACAAAACTGCACCATATAGGCAGAAGTACAGCAATAGAATTGTCTAGCTAGCAACATAACGGATGCTGCTTTAAAATTATATATAGATTATGATGGCAAAGACCTAAACTCTCAGATTTGTAAATACATATACTGGGCGACTGACTTGTACGCTTTGACTGAAATTGAGAATTTCTCAAACTGTTAGAGAATTGGATGTGGCCGTTTGAAACTTGCTTGGCAACAATTTGTATGCCCCATTGGCCCTGACATAGTTACTAGAAGAAACAAACTTATACAAGAAAAAAACCCCACAGGACTAGATGAGCATGGAGAAAAATAAGGCACTTTCTTTTCCTTAGACTTATACCAATATTAAAACAAAAAGGAGGACAAAGGGGGAAGGAAAAAAAAAAAGACAAAAGGCTCTTTTTTGGTCTTATTCCTTGACTACCACCCAAAAAAAAATCATTCAATGTTATAAAGGGGGTTTTTTTTGTTTTTTTTTCTGTTTTTTTTATAACACTTGAAAGTATAAAATGCTACATTTCCAAAAATATATTTTTTTCTGCACCAGCACCCTTGTATAGTAAAAGTGTCTACTTTTTTGTTCATGTTTTCAATGCACTAGACTTATCTACAATTTCAATTATACAATTATACAGCAAATAGGCAAGCATGGCTTTTACATCCTTAATGTTTTTTTTCTATACAGGGAGGTCTTAAAACATATTTGAACAGTTTGCCCAGTAATGTGATACATAATGCATGTACCTTATTCATATGTAGTATTACATGAGGCTTTGAGTGTAATGTCTCACTAATTGCATCACAACAATTGTGTGAAGTTTCATTGTTGCAGTCTCATTTTAAATGAAAGGTTAAAAATGTACAATTCAGATTTTTATGGCACCCTTATCAATGTAACAAATTTGGCAGGCAATATCACAAAGAAAGCATATTGCAATGTTGACCCTGCGAGGGCATTGTAGTGACTAAATAGTAATTTATATTTTAAACATTTGTTCTTTTTTTCCTAAATATGTAAAATCACTTCACCAGTGAATTCCCTGACCAATCAGGTTCATGCATGATGCATCATCACAACACAGTACATTCAGCTTTTTACTTCACTATACGAGAGAAAAAACAAACAAAATCAAGTTCCCTAGAAGTCTCTCACAGTAACTGCCTCTGTCATCGGTAGTTGAGGATCAGCTGTCTTGCCAGTACTGTAGGTGAAGCCTTTATACCGTTCGTTTGGTTAGGACACTATAATATGATCAGTGCGGAGGGCTGAGTTGGACCTTATTGCTTTACTACTATTCAGTGCAGGTACTAGAATCACTTTCACCCAATCAGGGGGAAGAAAAACCAAAAGCAAAAAAATGTTGCGTTGGAAGAAAACTATTTTTCTGTGTGTCTTTTGTTAGATGGTAAGACGAACGGACAGGTGCCTCAGCTCGCTGCACTGAAGACAGACAAGCAGAGGCGATTACCAGTTAACTGATCAGCAGGCAGGCATGGTCAGGTCATCATTGGGTGAAGAATTCAGAGGTCAGAAGGTCATAGGTTAGTTGCCGGTGGCGGCTGGGTGGTTAGAAACAAAAAAAAAATGAAAAAAACAAAAAAAAACAAATGAAAAAAAAAAGAAAGAAAAGATAGAGAAGAGATTAGTTTCAGCTAGTGACTGCTTAATGACAACATGAAAAAACTAATCACAACTAATAAAAAAAACAAGCATGTTTAATACTGACATACTGATTGACACCATCTACAGAATGCAACAAAATCATGACACGAAGTATCATGATTTGAATGTGTGAAGGAGGAGCCCACGCCCATAAAACTGGTTAACAAGAAACAAAATGGAAATAAAACACAACTAAGGGCTAATGGTTAGTAGCAGTCGGAAATTGGAGACAATATAATGAATCAGCTATGAACTTGGAAAGAAATTTTGAGACAGTCAGTGCACACAATCAGTATCTGACTGCTATTAAGCATTAGTATTCCCCAATGGCGCAAGCATTGAAGCATCTATTATTAATGATGATGTGATTATTAACTTGTTAAAAGTAATGGATCTAAAGAATTACATTTTTCAAAAACAAAAATAAAATGAAAGTAACATTTTAACATAAACTATTGGCCAAACAAGGTTGTTTTTGTTCAATAAACTTTTATTGCTCATTTTCTATTTACAAACACAAAATATCTTGGCCTCATAATACAAAGCAATAATAAACTCTGGTCTAGCACAGTAGGCATCATCATGTGAACCAGGAAAGGCTAACACTATTGCTACTGGCAGCATTTCCAGTTGAAAATACTAATTTACACATATAAGACACATATAAAATGCATTTGTATGTAAACACTGTAAAAGTCCTGGCTTTTATTTATTTCTAGAATTTGAAGTACATTAAAAAAACAAAAAAAACAAAAATAATCTAATACACTAAAAGCATTTTATAACTACAAACAGCCCTCTTTAATTTCAAAGCTAATACTCTGCAAATACAATAAAATCTGACATTTCATATACATTCCTGCATTATATTTTTTATATTTCTTACGCCATCTGTAAATACTATTTTCTTTTCAAAAAGAATAATAAAAATAAAAATACAGTAAAACATAAAAAGTTCTCAAGTGGAAAGTTAACATTCCCAGTGTTCTTGAGTTTTTCCTTCCTCAATAACTCACATTCTCCTTCACTAAACTTGGTCCACTTAACAGTAGTATGTTTTGTTTTTTTTAAGACTCTTTCAACAGCTTTACTATATATTATGAGGTTCAATTTTCTTTATTTAGTACTGTTGCCATTGTGACTAAAGCAGAGGAGATGTAGACGAGAAGTATTCAGTGCAAAGTCAGATTTGTGGCATTTCGTAAAATGAAATCCAGTAGGTTCACAGATAGCTTAGTCTTATAGACCATGAATTAATTGGTCAACATCATATAAGGGAAAGGTAAAAGACATGTCTCTGACTTAAAATATTGGAAGGGAAATTTAGCAATATGATTATGTATTACTTGGGAACATAGAAATGTGTGGTGTTCCCCAGAATTCTTATTAAGAACTCGGATGCTTGTTGAATGTTTCGCCTGGGATCAAGCAGAAAAACAAAAAAAATAAATAAATATAAATGTGGCTCATTACTACCACAATTCATTATACAGTCTAAAGACTTGTTTAATAATATACTTAATGTACATTGATTACAATGCACTGTTTGTAACTGGATAACAATATCCAAGAGATGTGGTTACTTGGTTATGCAGAACTACTGCAACATCAGGCGGTAAAACATACTGGCATACCAGTGATATATCCTCTGCAATGTCTCTGGCCATACACAGTACACACAGGTTTAATAACTGTGCAACATCATTAACAGTAACAATAAGTATTCCAGTCTGTCTGTTACAGCAATTAAACTGAATATTGTAGGATACAAAGTGTAGTAGTAAGGAACTATTCAATTGACTGCCCTTCAATAATCAAGAATGCTTAATTATAAAAGAAATATTTGCCCTTTTAGAGTCTGAATTTAAAATCAATTTAAAATACAAAAAATTAGGATAATTACTAGTTCTGTTTTATTACCTTTGTTTTTAAACATCTAATAGACCTGTACTTGCACTATGCATGAAAGACATTTTTACAATTCTGTTCCATCAGAATCTTTAGTCAAACTAATAATTTTTTATATTTTTTGAAAATAGTAGAAAAATCGTCTAATGTAATTAGTGGCGCATAACTAACCATCTATTATTTATCTTTGGGCTGAAATCCCCTAATTTGTTATCATACTATTGTCCTTCTGAGATTTAGAAGTGGCAGTATGTGAAAATGTAAGCAAACGGAATTTGATAGTATTATAAATGAAGGAAGTAGGAGAAGCGGTGGTATGACCTACTACCATACACCAGCTCACTTCAAGGGAGATAGATATATATTGTTTTTTATTTATTGCCTATGTTGCTCGGGATCTTAATAGAACAAGTAATAAAGTAATAAATATTTAAGTGATTCGTGTGGCATTTTGTAACTAGCTGTATTCTAACCTTGGTTGAATGCGTGTCGAGAGTGCGCTGATCTAGGTGTAACAGATGAAGGTTTTAGAAGCGTACTTAATACCAGATTGTGTGTAAAGAGGAATGTTAAAGCTGACCGAGCAATAATAATTGTGCATTGTTCTACCGTGTTTCCCCGATAATAAGACCTAGTCACTTTATAAGCCCTACCCTAAATTCCCTTCCTACAGCTAAAATAAGCTCTACCCCGAAATTAAGCCCTATCACTAGCGCCATTTTCCCTGCGCTCCGCTACGGTACACACTGGTACCCTATCCGCCCACCTTTCCTGACATGGATGCTGCGATTTTGCGCCGGCATCCAATCACAGGCTGCAGCAGTGAGTGCGCTCCTCTTCCTTCCCCCTGACGTGCCAGCGCCATTGTTGAAAGCCACGGAGGAGAGCTGAGACGCGAGGCAGGACACAGAAAAAAACAGGTAAGCAGCACTGAGGGGCATGATGGAGGATCAAAGCAGCACTGAGGGGGCATGATGGAGGATCAAAGCAGCACTGAGGGGAATGATGGAGGATCAAAGCAGCACTGAGGGGCATGATGGAGGATCAAAGCAGCACTGAGGGGCATGATGGAGGATCAAAGCAGCACTGAGGGGGCATGATGGAGGATCAAAGCAGCACTGAGGGGCATGATGGAGGATCAAAGCAGCACTGAGGGGCATGATGGAGGATCAAAGCAGCACTGAGGGGCATGAGGGGGTTAAAGCAGCACTGAGGGGCATGAGGGGGTTAAAGCAGCACTGAGGGGCATGAGGGGGGTTAAAGCAGCACTGAGGGGCGTGATTTTTTTTGTTCACATTTACCTTTGTTTAATTGAAATTGCTGTCAATGTTAATTAAAATAAGCCCTACCCTGAAAATAAGCCCTATGGTGTTTTTTTGACAAAAAAAAAAAAATAAGACTGTCTTATTATCGGGGAAACACGGTAGAAAACCCAGCCAAATCTTACAGCTATTAAAATACATAACCCATTATGATTTCACTCTTATTCTTTTCCTGAAGGTATCCATATAGGGAAGAATATTTTATGCATTGGAACTACTATCTACATTTCTTTGAGCCCAATAAAATTATATTTCCATACCATGCTTTAATTTAACTTTCAGCAATCATGTTATACCAAACCAAGATAAGAATGGCAACATTTACTCCCCATTATTATAACACTATACCGTAACGGACTACGGGTGAGGTTTCAGCTAAGTGCCTCCATTTTCTTCAGCCCAAATAAATGCATTTTCAACTTCTTTCATATTTAAGCATTCATCTGTCTTGCTTTGCAACACCAAACTAAATCCTGCATACCAACAGTGAGCAGTGGCTACAATTTCTCTCAAAGCAGAGGCTGTGTGATCATCAGTTAAAAATAAAAAATCCCCCCAAAATTTAGGGGCATATTTCAAGAAACAGAATATCTACCATGCCTTGATACTCATTTCCCAGATGCCTGCTCTGTGTAGTTGGGTTGCATATCATGTGTGGTGTCGTAAAGTTTACTTATAGACAAAGCATTTCTCAGAACAAAAACTACACAGCTAAACTAACCTCTGTCTGCGGTCACAATCCTTTGGTAAGGATGGACTCGCATATCATGCCTTCGAACTTTAGTTGCCACCGCACCTAGTTAAATTGCAATTACCAAGACAAAGTTAGAAAACAATACATTGATTTAAAAATACACACAACACATTAACAGCAGGTTTAATCAAAACTGGATTTTACATAATTTGCTACAAAAAAGGATTTATATTTAAGAAAGCAACAAGTTAAGGCACAGTAGTTTGAATCCTTGCTATATGAAAGATACGTGTGCAGATTAATATTGCATTTAATATCACACCTCTGGCCTTAACCTGTTCAGCCCCATGAGTTCGGTTGGTGTCTGCAAGCACCTGTGACACTGAAGGGCATCATAATGCATTCACTTGCCACTGAATAGCAGTATCTCTTGAAATCTGTTAGACCCGAGAAAAAAATAAGCTTTACTAGTCACATATTCATTGAAGTGCTTTACTTGAAGCAGATTAATGCAGATTTTTTTTATTCACTTTAATACTGACATCAGTTATATTAAAAAAATTCCAGTTTTACATGTTTAAATTACTTGACTTTTTAAATATCTTAAGTCAATAAGTAGGAACCACATGAATTAAGTGATTAGTAAAGCGCACAGAATAGGAAACTTAGCAGTCAGTATTCTACTACACACTCACTGCTACTTTTTAAACGAATAGACTAAATCAAATATTGATCAACATAAAAAGGTTTATTTTATCTATGTGCAAAATAAAAAATAAGTGCAAGTAAGTCACTGACTGCTAGGCAAAGTTTTTTTTTATAAGTATTTTTCAAGACTGCTGAAACTAGGCAATTGCTAAAATTCAAAACTGGTGATCAATGAAGGGCCAATTAAGATTTTCTTGAATTCTTAGCCTTTCGTGGGGAAAGCCATACCTGAAGACAAAAGGAAGGGAATTGAAAAAGAAGTTAGCCATTGTTTTAGCTGCTGACATAATGTCATACTAGAAGGGTATAGATGTAAATAGATACAGTCCAAAAAGTGGAAAATATCAACATCTGCTAATGTAAAATGATGGAAAACACCAAACCACTTCAGCTAATGTGCTACATTTGTAAGGGTTTGGCGGCATTAACTGCCTAATTTGCCAAAACAACGATATTTTCAGCATGTATTGCTTTGTAGCACCACAAAACCACATTTTCCACTCCCATCATGTATCCCAGATACAGTTTGTACATTTTTAGGTTGCTAAAGAGCCTAGGATGTTGTTTCAATGGCCACATTTCTAATTGTAGCAAGAATATATTCTAAAACACCACATATGAAGTATTAACACTCTTGGGGAAAAAGTAGGATGACATAATGGCAAACATTTTGTTTGCTAGGTTTATGCAATTAGTTTGCAGTTGTAATAAATAATTGCTGGTTCAGATAAATAAACCTCAATAAGTACCTGGTGTTCCACAATATCAAACATTTCTGACAGGCTGTACACTGTGCCATATTCATAGTCAAAAATAAGCTATCACAAATATTCCCAATGTGTGTAATTGTGTGTAATATAAATATACCTTAAGTACACATTTTAGGAAAATTCCAAGCTCTTAATTTTGAGTTTTGATGTTCTACTTCTTTCTCTGTCTTTTTAATAATGAGCTATAAATTATATAAACAGGAGGGAAAGGATGGGTTGCGCTTCCTCCAAATATGTATAGCAGCCAAGAAGTGAACCTGTAAATGAATCGGGAGATCCCTAAACTCCCAAACAAAAGGTATAGATATAACAATGAACAGGTTCTAGGCGCTTGTAAAGGAGTGTTACACTCCTTTACAAGCGCCTAGAACCTGTTCATTAATGAACTATAAATTGCCTATTATAGTCCAGGGATCTAGTCCAATGTTCATGATCATTGCTCTACCTAGCGGTACTTAAGTTTTAACCTGACACCATTCTTAATTTTGGATCCGTACTTTAGGGGTCATTAGGGCATATAGCAAATACAGTTGCCATATTATTAGGTATTACCAGAAATAATAATATATAAATAATAATAGGTATAATATAGGCATATTACTGGATAGGTACCCCTGGCATATAATTACTGAGTATTACTAACAGAATATAACTACTACTACTAGCATGTTACTACCTGTTCTGACATCCTATTTTACTGTTACAGAATGCACAATGTGTCCAATGATGGATTGTGGCTTGATTTCTGACTTATTTGAAGTGGTCTATAAAAATATATGAATGTGTCAGCAAGACCCTTAATAGGTTAAGCTCTCCACTTTAATAACGCCTTAAAGTAGTAAATTACTGGAAGTGCAATGGGAGCTATTTCTGAAACGTGGTGCACAGGTAATAAACAAAACAAACCTAAAAAGAGAAAAAAAAAAAAAAGGTGCAGAAACCTATAGCAACAAATTAAATTCAACCTGTCACTTTTATAATATAGAACAGAGACTGGAAACAAATCTGTCATTGCCATTTGTTACAGCACTGTATTTTTGGGCCATGACCTTTGTACTAACTTTCATAAACGTCTCAAATAAATCTATTTGAGATTGAATTTACATCTTCTATGCAGCTCAATAAAAACTATTGTTCTCTTATAAATCACTTTGGGGCAACAGTCCCAATTTTAAACTCTGAAACGCACAGTGCTTACACATTAGGAAGCATAACCTCACAGCCAAATGTACCCCAATTATGCGCTCTCAAATATTGAGACTATGAAAGAGGTCCTTCTATGGGATTATTGATCTGCAGCTGGCTGTATTGTCCCACACAATCCCAAATTTAATATAATCAGTAACGAAAAGATCCTGAAATGCAGCTAACATTTTAAATTCAGCAATCTTTCAACTACATTATGCAAACTTTGGTAAGATTTTTAGTCTCATAGCCCCTCTAAAAATTCAACGTGTAATCATTTATTTATTTTGCAAAAGAAAGTGAAAAACTTGTATTTTTTACCTAATTACTATAAAATATTCAATTAGGAAATTATATATAGTTTGATTGCAAACAAATGAAAATGAGGGGGGGGGATTAGAATCTGCACAACTGGTGACATTGTACAAAGTCACAGAATCTTACCTAATACCCCGCTTGTTTCGATAGGATACTCAAGGATTGATGTAGCCGGGGCCAGTGTATAAGGGTATTCATAAGGTGTGTAGATCAAGCCAGCTTCCGGTGCTTGGGACACTAGTGTAGCAGTCGGATGATGAGCTCCATTTGGCATGACAGCGGCTGTCTGTATTTGTCTGAGCAAAGGCATTAAGGTAGGGCCAGCTGGCGTAGGTGCACGCAGTGCAGCTGGTGGCAGAACAGGCGCAGGCCCAGTTATGATCCGTGGGGCCTGAGCTGTCGCTGCAAGAGAAAAGGCAAGGGCTGCTACAGTAAGCAAAGAAAAATTAGAAGAAAGTGTAGATGCAGCAGTACGAAAAAAGTAGGATAGGGAGTAGATAAAGGAAAGAGCAGTAGAAAGAAGCAGGAAAGAAGGGGGAAAAAAAAAGGAGAATCATTAGTTCATGCGCTGATCACACAAAGTGCCAAAGCACACCACTCAGATGCGAACAAGCTATCCCAATTACCAGTGTGATTAAGTGCAAACATGCTTAAAATCAAAGCAAATACCCTAATTTAGGGTACCTTAGAAGAAGAGCAATTGATTATTGAAGACTAATAACACTGCAGATAGAAAAAGTTTCTTTAAAAAAAAAAAAAAAAGTTAGAAGTAGCCAGTGATTTTGCGAAAGTAGTATCCAAAATGTGAGGAAAGTGCAAAGAAATTTGTATGGTCATAAGGAGAACAAAATGTGAAGAAGCATAAAGACAGTTGGGCAATGCAGTTAAAAATCATGACCAGCATCACAAAATGAGCAAACCAATACAAATCAAAGATAAATGTTTAAAGAAATTAGAAGCGGCACTTGTCTTTATTTCAATAAAACAACCAGGACCCTGAACCACCCTCAAGTGTCATAACTTTGGGGATCCTGTACCTGGACCCTTACAATTACCACTGTACTCACCCCTGCCCTAGCCGGTTAGCTGTCAGTTCTCCGGGGACACCCAGGAGAGAATTAAATGAATACCGAGAGCAGTGGAAGTGTAGGGAAAACAAAAAAAAAAAATACAAAAATCAGATCAGTGTTCTCAATGCTCACTGTGTTCATTAAAAGTTATCCAGAGTCCCAAATCCTGGAGGACCAAGAAGTAACTGGCAGAAGTGAATACAAAGATACTCATGTGAAGAGGAGCTGTTATAGATTAAAAAATTAGCACTTTTCCAAAAACAACAAACAAGAAAAAAAAACCCATTTAAGTGGATTCGTTCTTTGATGATTACTCCATGTCTCCACTGTGTGTGGGTGACCGATCTATTTATGACCTAATAATTTATAATATTAGATTGCAGCAGGATTTCCCTGCAGTGATTTACTGGACTTAAAAAAAAAAAAAGACAGGTCCCAAAACTGTGTGTGGCAGGAACCCCTTGGTCAGAAAAAAAAAAAGACAAATAAACAAGGAGTGCCAGCAGGGAGCAACTGCAACATGTGTTGCAGATTATTTTTTTTTACATTTTGTTCTGTACCACCACTTCTTCACCCCATTATATTAAAAAGCTGAATGAAAAATTTCCAGAACACACACATTTCCAATGTTAGGCTCTATGTTTTTTAAGCAGCAGCTGCAAAAAGGCGCACACGCACAAAGATCGAGTACTAGACCCGACTAGATCTTCATTGTGATTTTGTTTACATATGTAGTACACACAAATCATGCTTAACGGTGTAACAAAAAGGAGAACAAAGATAGAAGAAAGAACTGCATGATTTACATAAAAACATGAGTGAAAGCAGAAAAAGGACCAAAAACAATAATTATGATTTAAAACTATTGAGCTGTTTATGAATAGCTCAATCACAGTCTGACAAATTAAATATAAAGATGTTGCACATAGAATATTTGTTCATTACAATTAACTAAAAAGCCATATATAAGATGAAACTAGCATAGATAAATATAAAACATTTGTTGCTGTGCATTGTGTGAAACCAATGAAGGCTTATTTAAGGGGACACTCCATCCAATAAGAGGTTATCAAGTAGCGTGTACAGGGTTATCCTGTTAACCAACCAGGGCATTTTCTGTCCAATTGCAGGAGAAACGCAATGCAAGCACATCACGTGTTTAATGAAGACCAATATTTAACGGAGTGCTGTTAATCTGTTTACATTTGCCTGCTAAAAACTGGTTGGTTTCTCTGGTCACTGATAGTTACACCAGGGTATTAAATAAACTCACAAAGTGTGTGAAAATTGTAAGCCCCTAGTTAAAATAATTTTATTGGATGTACACAGGTGTGGCCATTGCAATAAAGATCATACAATGGCAGAATATATAACTAGAAATTAATACTGGTCAGTTCCGCTGTCCAAATGGAGCTATTAATAAATTTGAAATTGAGGTGACAAGTGCTCCGGTGACTAAGACAGCTCATGTTTGCTGATGTTTAATAAGCAGCTGTGTCCTAGACTGTCTTTGCCTCACAGTAGTATGCCAACACATTTTTAACAATAGTTAATAGGGTGTACGGTGTGATAAACAAGTGGAAACTGTAAAACTTTTAGATTTAAGAATTTTTTTTTTTTTTTTAAATAATTTAGGACACATACATAGATCAGGCACCACTAGCCATGTGCACATTTATTAGACGAGTAAAAAATATAAAAAAAAAAAAAAAAAAAAAAGGAGACAAAAAATAAATTACTTACGTGATTTTAAATTGGCGTCTCTGTATGTGCCATTTAGAATGGCCAATTCCATCAACTGCATTTTTTTTAAACTGTCTTCTCCTTCTGCCTGAGTGAAGAAAAATAAAAATTCTGTAAATTTATGGGGAAATCATTCTTGTATGGCTGATTTCGCATATTAGATTTCAGAATTCAATGGGGACTAAAGTCTGTCATTAAAATAGAAGTTAGAATGCATGGGAAATGTCTGACATTATTTTTGATATCCCTCACATATGTCCAATTTGTATACTAATTTGTGTTACACAGTTTTAGTCATTCTGTCTAATCAACTATATCTGCCCACCTTTGGGCAATTTTGATCAGAGGGAAAAGGCTAAACACTATTTGCATCAAAATAAACATTTTCAATTCTTTTCAGTAACTGTCAATAACATCTGTTGATAGAGCTTGTATGAGTTGCAAATAAAACAGAGGTTTTAATTAAAAAAATAAACTAATTTTCCAACCCCCTCGAGTACTAACAGTAAATGATAAACATGTGTTTCATTTAAGACGCTACATAATATGCCTATTAAAAAGCCAACAAAAACACAAACAACTTTACTAATCAGGCTCTACACCAAGACTAAAAAATGGTATTCAGCATGTATTTTTAATTAAAAGAACAATGGGTGGAGAAATTTAAAAACATTAAAAGGTTGGTACAGTAAAATGACATTTATCTGCATAGCAGCTACAGGAATATGAAATTGGATAGGATTTCTAAAAAGTGCTGTTATTTCCCTTTAGGGAATGTGAAATAGTAAGCAGATGGCTTACTTGGAGTGCACTATTATTCTCCTAAATGCAGTGCAGAGTGCTGTACTACTGCTATAAATCTTGTACGTTAATACAGTGCCTAGACCAGTCATTCATTTGTGGCTTTTCTCTCAATTCAGTAGTCATAACACTCTCTTTATTACTTTTAATCAATTGCAGCCTAGTCACAGCAAGTCATAAGGTGTATATAAAGAATAAGTTGGAAGATGACATGATACACAAAAACAAACATTACAATTAATATTGTGAAGCGCTACGGAATTTGCTGGCGCTATATAAATAAATGTTGATGATGATGATGATGACCTGTAGTGTTAAGACACCATTAGCTGAGAAGTAGCTAATTAACCCTTTAAAACATCTGAAACTTTGCTAATTTACTTGGTTTATTAGTGTAGGGCTGCTGGCCTACCATTATTTATATCATTTGTATAAGGAACTCATTTTTTCCACATGAAAAGTCCAGACAACATTATTTGAGGTTGAGCAAAGGTTTCAAACTAATTTCAAAAATATTCTATATAAAAAGTTTAATCAAAAGTAAAAATAAGCTAGGCCTTTAAAAAGACGCTTTAATCTTAAGTGGCAAAAGTAATAATATGCTGTAACACAGTGGTGGGCAACAGGGAGGTCATGCAACCGGAGAAGGGAGTGCAATGTGTTCTGCACTGTGGGCTCCAGCTGTAAAAAAGCGCGAGAGTGGCACGTGCGGCAAGGTCTAGGAGGAGGAGAGGTGGGGGGCCCACGTGCGGCAAGGTCTAGGAGGAGGAGAGGTGGGGGGGCTCACGTGCGGCAAGGTCTAGGAGGAGGAGAGGTGGGGGGGCCCACGTGCGGCAAGGTCTAGGAGGAGGAGAGGTATGGGGGCCCACGTGCGGCAAGGTCTAGGAGGAGGAGAGGTATGGGGGCCCACGTGCGGCAAGGTCTAGGAGGAGGAGAGGTATGGGGGCCCACGTGCGGCAATGTCTAGGAGGAGGAGAGGTATGGGGGCCCACGTGCGGCAAGGTCTAGGAGGAGGAGAGGTATGGGGGCCCACGTGCGGCAAGGTCTAGGAGGAGGAGAGGTGGGGGGGCCCACGTGCGGCAAGGTCTAGGAGGAGGAGAGGTGGGGGGGCCCACGTGCGGCAAGGTCTAGGAGGAGGAGAGGTGGGGGGGCCCACGTGCGGCAAGGTCTAGGAGGAGGAGAGGTGGGGGGGCCCACGTGCGGCAAGGTCTAGGAGGAGGAGAGGTGGGGGGGCCCACGTGCGGCAAGGTCTAGGAGGAGGAGAGGTGGGGGGGCCCACGTGCGGCAAGGTCTAGGAGGAGGAGAGGTGGGGGGGCCCACGTGCGGCAAGGTCTAGGAGGAGGAGAGGTGGGGGGGCCCACGTGCGGCAAGGTCTAGGAGGAGGAGAGGTGGGGGGGCCCACTTGCGGCAAGGTCTAGGAGGAGGAGGAGGAGAGGTGGGGAGGCCCACTTGCGGCAAGGTCTAGGAGGAGGAGGAGGAGAGGTGGGGAGGCCCACTTGCGGCAAGGTCTAGGAGGAGGAGGAGGAGAGGTGGGGAGGCCCACTTGCGGCAAGGTCTAGGAGGAGGAGAGGTGGGGAGGCCCACTTGCGGCAAGGTCTAGGAGGAGGAGAGGTGGGGAGGCCCACTTGCGGCAAGGTCTAGGAGGAGAAGAGGTGGGGAGGCCCACTTGCGGCAAGGTCTAGGAGGAGGAGAGGTGGGGGGGCCCACGTGCGGCAAGGTCTAGGAGGAGGAGAGGTGGGGGGGCCCACGTGCGGCAAGGTCTAGGAGGAGGAGAGGTGGGGGGGCCCACGTGCGGCAAGGTCTAGGAGGAGGAGAGGTGGGGGGCCCACGTGCGGCAAGGTCTAGGAGGAGGAGAGGTGGGGGGCCCACGTGCGGCAAGGTCTAGGAGGAGGAGAGGTGGGGGGCCCACGTGCGGCAAGGTCTAGGAGGAGGAGAGGTGGGGGGCCCACGTGCGGCAAGGTCTAGGAGGAGGAGAGGTGGGGGGCCCACGTGCGGCAAGGTCTAGGAGGAGGAGAGGTGGGGGGCCCACGTGCGGCAAGGTCTAGGAGGAGGAGAGGTGGGGGGCCCACGTGCGGCAAGGTCTAGGAGGAGGAGAGGTGGGGGGCCCACGTGCGGCAAGGTCTAGGAGGAGGAGAGGTGGGGGGCCCACGTGCGGCAAGGTCTAGGAGGAGGAGAGGTGGGGGGCCCACGTGCCGCATGGTCTAGGAGGAGGAGAGGTGGGGGGCCCACGTGCGGCAAGGTCTAGGAGGAGGAAGTGGGGAGCCCACGTGCGGCAAGGTCTAGGAGGAGGAAGTGGGGAGCCCACGTGCGGCAAGGTCTAGGAGGAGGAAGTGGGGAGCCCACGTGTGGCAAGGTCTAGGAGGAGGGGTGGATGTTGTGTAGTAAGGTCCGGGGGGAGCATCACCACATACCTCCACCCCAACACATGCGGCCCTTGAATTATATCAGGTTTCACATCACTCCTGAGCAACTTATTTCGCCTCATTCTGTTTTTCTTTTTATTTAACATACGATATAAAATATTTATATACATTGTACTTTTCTAATTCTATTGTGGCAGGTGATTTTGGTTTATTTTGCTTTTTTGTGGGGTTTGTTTACAAAATCAAGGATTTGTAAACCAAACCCTTAGGAAATCTGCAATGTGTCCCTGTTGAAGGAATGGAATAGTAATAAATGGATAAAAAGAGGTCAGTGCTAAATCAAGTTTATAAACTGAAATACAGCTTAAGCAGAGTACTTCCACATGATAAATGCATAATTATTGCTCATAGTGGTTTGCTTTATTGTTTAGGAGACGGTAGGATGGATTTGAAAAGTAACCTAGCAACTAAAATTGTGCACTGAAATATAATAATCCCCTGTCCTATAGAGTGCTCAGTGTTTTGTTTTTCATCTGAGGAAATTGCTAGTACTGCCAAGTAGAAGATCCTGTATGATAGGTTGATTCCATGGAGTTGTCCTTTAGTAAGAGTGCTGCTGGTATTCAGTAATTGGTATCACTCTGTGCACTTAGTTGCTTCAGAGTTCAGCTTTGCAACTTATAGCTAAGAAAAAAAAACACTGACCGTGCAATATTTTTTTGTAACATTCATCCCATGTAAACATTCCTTTCACATGCAAGATTTACATACTTTGAAAAACATATCAAAGCATATCATTTCACCCTCATGTTTGGTAATGTGTGGGAATGTGTATGCATGTCTATGGTTGATTTTACTTCTTGCCAGAAGATGGTGCCATTTATTACAGAAAGCAGTCATTCCTAGTGTTTTAGATATTTGCTGTGCAATGTTATTAACAAGCTCCTTATTTACGCTTGTTTATTTTGTGTGTGTTTGTCTAAAATTACCAAAGGACAGGTGCAGCCAACACCTAATACACAGCATAATACACGTCAGGTGATGCCGATATTCTGCCCCATCTTGGTTCCTACAACATTTGTTAGGAAGATGTGGCTTTTTTATTTTCCTTTGACCTGTCCTATTGCCAAATGACAGCCGATCTAACAAAGCTACATTTTGGCAATTTATTTTTGCTCAAGGCATTCCTGTAGGCTCTTGCTGTTTAAGCAAAGAGAGGTTGCACATGGGATGCACAGCCGATCTCCAGTGGGACACAATACTGCCTGTACAGTATCTACAACAAAGCTCAGTCATTTGTACTAGGAGGAAGCTGCTTTAAGCAAACATCAATAAGGTCACTTAAAGCCGGATTTGCATTGCTTAGTTTAAGCCCAAGTGATTGACTCAAGCCTTTCATCCTCTTAATTCTTCAACATTCCCCTTGTATTCTGTATGTACACTTTAAAACACATATTAATAAAAAGAAAATGCAAAGTATCTGCTGTGCAATAGCAGTTTGTAACAGTATTTCTAAATTATATGATGAGAGAATCAAAGTGGGGGGAGTGTAAGAAATAAAGTGATATAGCTACTTCCTATTGAAAGCTGTTCTAAATCTCCAGAATCGGATTGTTAACGTATTTTTTGCCATAACAAAACAGATATTGCAACAGGGAATGCTTGGTTTTCTAAAGAGGAACTAGCTTGTTTGAAAGAACAGCAAATACATTTTCTGCTGACACTCTTCTTATCAATCTCCACCAGTCAGGCCCAATGGCCCAGAGGCCCACACATTCTGTGCACTACCTTCTTTTTGCTCCCTCTGGGGCCCCTAAAGGATGTCATGCATGGTAACAGCTGCAACCTCATAGCCCTGCCCTCTAAAACTCAATTGACAGAGCATGCTGTGGAATGCTTTTATCTCGCTGACAAAGAGAAACCTTCCACTGCAGTTCAGTATTTCTCCCTAATATACCATGAACCAGTAAAAAAAAAAAATCCTTTACACATGAATGTTCCCATTCACTGTGAAAAACCTCCCATTCATAATTTATAAAGAAACATCCTCATACACAGTGTAGTACAGATTCCTAGACATACACGTGTTTGTGTACTGATTGAATCACATCTGCAACTTATGAAAAGTTAACAGCCTGAAAAGTTGGTGGCCAGCATTCATTCTTAGGGACTTCATAAATATCATTCTGCTAAAGCAAAGGTAACTCAATAGGCGAACAAATGGCACTAAATATTTTACGTAGCATAATGTCACGCACACAAATGGCAATCATCTGGTAACTTGGCGTGAATATAGAATGTACATTATCAGGGCATTCTGACTATACAGTGACGGCTCATGTTACCTGCTGCTTGCTTTACTACATAGCCTCAATGTATGCAGGATTGTTCATGTTAACAATTTTTTTTGTAATCTATAGTCTAGAACACTCATTATGGGACCCACACATGCCTTAAATGTCTGCAATGAGGTTCTCTAGGTTAGAAGAATGATGGTTCACATTCGTTGAAACAGTCTTTGCTTCTGGGTACAAATCTGCTTATATTTAAAAAGATGTTGATTTTTTAAATAAAAACTTTATATACATTATAGAATACCTAAATCAGGTCATGAGCGTAGAAAGTAGGGAACTATTATTACCAGTGTGAATTAATAGCATTTTCCCTTTTGTTATATATGTAAAAACAATAAAAATGCACAGTGACACACTATTTGAAATACCCTGCTGCTCAGCTATTAGCAGGCCCTTTGATTTTAAGCGTCAAACATTTCACGTCCTGCTTAACTCCAGAAGGTATACAGAACAAGAAAACAGGATGTGACCTGCAAGGGACCACTCATCCTCAAGCTTTTTATAAATATGGTATTCATATCCATGAGCTCACTAATCATCTATAGAATGATCTACAACAGACTTCCAGCAAATATCCAAAGGCAGAATGCTAGACATAACTTGACTCCAACAGTCACAACACAAAACCCATGTGGAATGTGATCTTTGAAATGTGTTGAAAATACAGAAGTGCTGAAAACAGGCCATCACTTGGTAATAAGAGCCTACAGGGGTAAATATATATTTTATTAGCCTAGTATTTTTGTAGCGATACATTTACTTACATTACTACAGATAAAACAGATTATATTAAAAATATTACACAGAAGATGCACTGGCTATAAATCAAACAGTGAACACCACTGCATTGGGAAAGAACACTGACCAAGTATCTGAAACAGGAAACATGTTCTTATTTCTGTGTCAACTTCACATGACCAGTCTGAGTAATACCAGCAACAAAGGTTACTTTGCGAGATACAGAGAAGTGACTAATCCTGAGAAAACATTCTTTACAGTTACATACCATGGGTACATAATGAGAATACATGCCATTCAGTTATTCTACAAAAGTGAATATATACGCACACATACACTCTAATATATATATAGACACACACACACACACTCATATATACACAGACACAAAAAAACATAAAAAACACCACAAAAAAAACAGATCCTCTGCACTCTCCATGTACAGCCTAGGGTGCGGATACATAATTAATGCTGTTCTACCTACTTTTCTATATTAAAAGCAGCTGACCAACTCACACCAAAGTCTTCTTGCACCCATGTCTGTAAATGGAGAGTGCAGAGGATGTACGTCTTTTTTTGTTTACACCAGGGGTTGGCAACCTTTTGCTATCAGAGTGCCGGCTAAAATCTAGTGAAGCCCAGGTGTGCCAGTCGGGTGTGAGTTATATATATATATATATATATCACACATACATACATACATACATGCAGGGCTGCCTAGAGAAATTCATGGCCCCAGTACAGCAACTTCATGTGTTCCCCTCTATAGTCAAGTATGGCAAAAAAAAAATGTTGTGCCGCCGCTCCGCAACATTTTTTTTACCATGCAAGTGGTCATACAATTGGGGCGTGGCAGTGCATCATTGGGGGCGTGTCTAGCAGATGAAAAGCACCAGGCCACCCTCTTACAGAAAATGCATTACTCACACATGCCCCCTCTCCAGCACACCTTCTTATCTTATTCTCCACTGCACAGCATAGGAAGATATCCAGCAGCCCGCCGAGTACCATGTGACCACTGCAGTCACATGACCTGGCGTCTGAAGATACCTGAGCTGAAGGGCATTTAGCTACTACCGATCCCCCCTGCACTCAAAAAAAAAAAAAAGGGACTTTTAAAATAAAAAAATTATTTTCAAAGATAGGTCTCCAGTGGGGACTCGGGCCACCAAGCAGGCCCGGCCAATTTGTAGCCGCCCCCTCCCCTCTCGGCGCTATATATATATATATATATATATATATATATATATATATATATATATATATATATATATATATATATATATATATATATATATATATATATATATATATATATATATATATATATATATATATATATATATATATATACATATACACATACACACACAC